>NW_019262587.1:375961-400581 GCF_002742605.1 Olea europaea var. sylvestris | reverse complement strand
AGAAGAATTTGATTTATCAAATACTTATCCCGCATAGGAAAGTTAGGAAACTTTGGTATGGTTTATAATGTGGAAGTTTGGAATTGGGTTTGGGCCCCAAGGGGTAATAATAGTTTTTGGAAGGGGGAAGACCTATACCCTATTAGGTTCGGTCATAAACCCACACGCGCGCGCAGTCGCCGCTGTCCGTCCGACCGGCCGGCTAGGCTTGGCACGGCACGAGCACGAGCACGTGCCCGAGCCCGAGCCCGAGTCCGGTTCGGTGCGGGTCCGAGTGGATCTTTACACTATATTAACTTTTTGGATAAAATTTATTTCTTGGGTACAAAATGAAATTTAAATGAAATTCTTGGGTAAAAAATGAAATTTAAATTTTGGCTTATTCCGGGTGTTTTATTTTCTTGTAACAGTCGACTGTTTCGACTGTTTACCGACCAACCAAACAGTTGGCTGTTTACCGTCCAAACAGTCGACTGTTAACCGACGTAATAGACACGACTTTTAAGAACAGTATGTCTGTTCGGATTTTTGAGGTTTGTCTGAAAGGTGATGACTGTTCGAATGGCCACGAACAAGTCTATAAATAGCCAGCCTTTCTACCAGAAAATTTACACCATTTTCATTGCAAACTTTCTGTGCTTTGAATTTCATTTCCCTCTCTCTCGTTCTGATATTGTCTCGAAGTAAAAAGCACTTCGTTGAGTTCGTTGGAACTCCTACAGACTGCAGTGCTGCTTCCGTAGGAGACGAAAATTCGTTCTATTCTGGGAAACGATTGCTGGACGCCTTTAGCATCATTGAAGGCAGCAAATTCGTTTTAAGGAAACATCCTGAAGTCGGTGGGCTCGAATTACAATTTTGGATCCTGTTGATCAATTCTTGCATTCAGGTAATTCTGCCGGATTGTTTTCGAAGGAGTGAATTCAAACTCTAGAAACAACACATGACACCTGAACACACAATCATTATACAAACAAGGAAAAAATTATCATGATTCATGAGTGAAGCTACCCTATAAAAGATCCTAGTGAGAACAGGTTAATATCCCACACACACCAAAAAAAAGGGAAAAAAAAAAGAACTCGAAAAGGGATAAAACTAGTGGGTCAAATAGAAGACACACAGCAATTTTGAAAAAAAAAAATGGGGTATATAAAACAAAATAAGCACTACATATATTGATTAAACCTTAAACACTTGTTTGAGAAAATTAAGGATATTTTTCATTTGTCGAGATTTTGAGCTACAATTAGTAAAATATATCGAAACTAGAGAGGATAAGGATTAGCAATAATTTCAACCAAGAGATCACACCTTAAAAAGAGTGACAAGAATAAGTTTGGGGTGTATATCTTACCAACGAAGAAAGAAAATATTTGATCATAAAGGATTGGGACTTGAATCAATTTATGTCTTTATAATGTTTTACATGAATCTTCACACACATACACGTCAATTTTACATTGAAAAAGTAGAAGTTGATCTCAACAATGTGATTTTAAAGCAGTTTATAATTTTAACACAGAAAATCTAATGCTGATATCAATTGTAGGTTATCAAACCATATTTTGTTTAAATTAGGTCACATTTTGTTTGAAGACAAACAAATATTCAAGATTGAGAGTTTTTAATAAGTGTACACTTATCTAAATCATTAAATTAGAGTATTTATTATTGATTTTGATTAATTATAGTTTAGTTTTATGATAATCTTGTTTGTTAGAAAAACTCAATATATGACAGTGGAATTGGATGAAAGAAACAAAAAAGGGTGAAAAAGAGATAAATCTAACATTTAGCGAATTGAAAATACTAATATTCGAATGATGATTCATACCACATATCAACAATTGGGAAGTGCCAAGATTCAATTGGATGCAAATGGAAAATCAAAAATCAAAAAAAAAAAATAAAATAAAATTGCACAAGAAAAAATAAAGACCTAATCATGCCTTCAAAGAAGTTTAAGGACCAATTTGTGGTTGCCACATTGTGTGCATGCCACATGAGCTCCTAGCATGGTTAATTTTTCAAGCCCAAGACAAATTGGTCTCAACGAAGTGTGTGCATAAGGGTGAACCATGTGTACGCATGGTTCATCCGGCGGTGTTAATGGGCCAATTTCATTTTTACACTCCAACTCCTAATGAAAACAACTTTAGCCTCTATTTAATTTAATTGAGGTCGCCATGGATGAAAGATGCCATATTCTAACACCTAAAAGAAGTCTAGGACGAGATTTAAAGGAAATAACATCAAGAATTGAAGATCCAAAGGTCATGATCCAAGATCAAGACCAAGAAATTGATTCTTCAACAAGCTTTTTATATTGTTCTATCTTCTAAATGATGTGTTTTCAATATTCTTTGTGTAATTCATATCAAATTATGTTAGGCTAATTTCTCCCTTGTATTGTATTCATATTAATTCATAGACAAGTAGTTTAATAATTATTATGTTTCTTGATTAATCTTATATTCTTGTTGCATTATTTAAATGCTTGTATACCATTTATGTAATCGATTACTTGTTGGAGTATTTGGAGACTCACGATAGGTTTAGAACCCTATAAAGTTAACACACAAACAATAGATGTTAGGAATAACATATATGATGGGTATGATTTCTTCGATAATTGTGTGTTTTAATGCATTCCACTCATATGAATTTGAACTAGGAATATGGTCGAGCCGTCTTTAGAATAGAATAAACTTATTTTGAAAAAGATAATTAAGTATATTACATTTATCAATTGTCATGAATGCATGAATAACACTAAACTACATGGTCAAGAATTGAAAATAAATAACAATATGAGAATTGTAAATTCAATACAACCATTCCACAATTTGATAAAAATAAATTCTTTTAAGTAACTCTTAGAATAATTTAGAATAATCACAAATAATCTATTTTGTGTTACAACAATTAGAATTTGATAGAAAACTAATATACTTGAGTTAGAATTTATTCCTTATGGATTCCATACGTTTGCAAGATTCGCTCGATCAGTGTACTCAAATCCTTCTAACGTCGTAGAGCTCTAAACGGTTGGACTAGTAGATTTACCCCTAAACTTCTGTTAAATTGTATGTTATTTACCTTTCTGCAATTTATTATAGTAAGATTTCTCTCTAAACTTCAATTAAATTGTATGTTATTTACCTTTCTTCAATTTATTATGTACTATAATCAATTATTCTAAACCAATCTTCGCACTACAATTAGAATTTGGAATGATTTAATTTACATATCATGATTACTTGATGAGTTTAGGATGATTAAATGTCATATGAAGTGCTTTAATTTGACACTTTGTTTTCTATTCATATGCGTTTTATTTATTCTTTTGTTGTTCCATAACATGTACAGTGTAATTGAAACACGATAAAAATATTGTTATTGAAACACGTAATTGAAAGTCTAATTATATTATTGAATATCATTAGAGAAAATGCACATATTTGAAAAGCATTTTAGTATTCTATCAACTAATACATGAAAATTTATATGGAGCTTATTTCGAGCTATATGTCAATATTCCTACTATGTTCATGTATGAGTTCCATTCTAGCCGCTTTTTCCATCTTCAATGAATATTTTGCTCATTAAATTTATCAAATACGTAGAACTAATCAAGATTAAAGAATAAATATGTGAAAAAGTTCACTTTAAGCAATTGACCGTCCAATCATATTGAAAACAACGGAAAAATATGCAATTAAGTTTTAAGTTTTACTCCTAATCGTAATAACGTTTCAATCATCAATGCTAATTCAATTTTGCCTAATAAATAATACAACACAATGTACAAGACATATACGTAGGTCCCAAGATATATGGATTATTGCTATTATCCCTATGTTTGAACCTCATTTTTTTTGTAAAATGAGTTTTGTCTAATTAAAAGGTAACGAATTTTTATTTTTTCTAAATGACATGTTTGTGTGTGTGTGTATATATATATAAGAAATAATTAAATATAAAAACATGAAAAAAAAATTGAAAGTGTTTCATTATGTGAAGAACATTAAATTAGGATAATTTGCATTACTTTTAATAAATTAGTGTTTGGTTTCTTTATATATTTTGATTGTTAGGTAAAGTTCAATTAATGAATGTGAAATTTGAAGAAATGAACAAATTGGTGTTACCTTGTATATAAATTTGAAATAAGAATATGGTGCTTAAAATAGGTTTAACTTAATTTAGGAGAGATGGTCAAAAAATATTTGATTATCGATTATCATGAATGCATAAATATCACTAACTACATAAGTCAAGAATTGAAAATATGATAACAAAAGATGGACTCAAAAATCAAATACATTCATCCCATATTTTATAAAAACAAACTTTAGACAAAAATAGAATTATTTAGACTTAGAAATAATCAAAACCAATCTCTATTGTTACATATAGTCGAATTTGATTATAAATTATTACAATTCATTTAAAGCTTATTTCTCGTGAGACAATTCCCATCTCATCATATATTAATTGTCAATGATCTCATATGCTGTTGGATATTTTTATACCAACTAAACACATGATTGTGATGATTAATCATGTTGGTTTATTATTCATAAGCTTCTTTTTTTGTTATAAAAAGCTCGAAATTGAGTACATATTTAATTGGCTCAAATCCACAATTAACAGCCCAAAGCACAAAGATGGACCAGAGATCTCTAATGGTCACTTAGAGGATTTAGCCCCCTTTGGTTCCCATTCTTTCCAAATTTTAATGGTTGGAGTGGTATTTTTCTTAAAAATGTGTGGTTGAAAAAAAATTAATTTTTTTTTATTTGTATGTAATATTATTTCATGGAAGATTGTGTGATTAAAAATAAGAGAGAGAGAGAAATAAGAAAGAGAATGGGGGTCAAATGGGGGCTTAATAGGCTTTGACCTATTGCTCATTGACTTCATTTTAGTCAGACCACACATTCTAAGGTCTTTTGTAGTTGACCTAATTTGTCCAATATATAGTGGCTCTTTCTTAGGCCCAAAAAAGAATAAAAAGTAAAAAAAAAAAACAGAGAGAGAGAGAGATGTTACATGCACTAGGCTGCCTCATTTAGAACTTTTGGTCGCCTCCTTTCTGCTCTATGCAAAACCATGTGTCAAGGACCGAAGCTTTACTTAGCCCCTTGACACTATCGCAGCCACAGTTTGCCCAACTTCGGCTGCACATTGTAAATATGACTTCAAGTTTGAGTTGTAATTTTCTTTTCATTGTAATAGTTATTTCAGTTGTAAAATAGCTCTGATATTGGTAAAGGTTTATTATGATTCCTCGTCTTTTAAACGTCTACTCCCGTCACTTAAGTTTTGTTCAGAATATTATTATAGGGGGTATTAGTCATTCAAAAATCTTTCAAACTCACTGGTGTCCGCCCCCTGCACCAGCATTTGTAATTTTCTGCTTTCATCAATTGTAATGTTCAGTTTTTATCAGTCAATGTTCAGTTCACTTTCAATATATTCAAATTCTCTATTGTAAGCTTTCTACAAAATTGCAATCAAATTTTCTTTCGTCCCGACGCGACCGAGAAAAGGCGGAAGGTAGTATAGCATAACAGACTACTGTCGTACGGTGTCCCTTTCTGTGCCAAGAAGAAAGGCACCCCGTGAAAGTTGGTATCAAAGCTACAGCTCACAACCCTCGATAAGAAAACTATGGATCCAATTACATCCCACACCACTGAAGTGGTAGAGCCTCAAAATAAGGGTACTACGAAACAGCGCGTGGATGCGCTTGATGAGACAACTACTAGGTTGTGCTATGCTATGGAAGATCTCGAGGAAAAAGTCGAGATGGCCGAATTTGAGATTCGTGGATTACACATCCAATTGGATGAAAGCCAAAGAGCTTGCGCAGCAATGACTGAAACTGCTGCAATCATTCCTGATCTGCAGGATGAAATGGAAGCGTTGAGAGCTCAATTGCGGGTAATCCAATGTGCGGTGGGCAATGGGCAAGCTCCCGTACCCGAGTATGCTCCTAGGCTCAGAATTCCTGAATCGTGTGCCTACGGAGGGGCACGTGATGCAAAAGAAGTCGAAAACTTCTTGTTTGATATGGAACAGTACTTTCTAGCAGCTTCGATCGAAGACGAAGCTAGAAAGGTAACTACAGCTACCATGTATCTGGGTGGAGATGCAAAACTATGGTGACGAACCAAATATGCTGACATTCAGGCCCACAGGATTCGAATTGATTCTTGGGATCTCCTCAAGGAAGCAATCAGATCGCAGTTTTTCCCGAAAAATGTCGAGTATCAGGCTCGACGGGCTCTTCGAGACCTAAAACACACGAGCTCTATCAGGGAGTATGTGAAATCCTTCTCAGGGCATATGGTGAATATTCGAGATATGTCGAAAAAGGATAAGCTCTTCGCCTTTATGGAAGGGTTGAAACCATGGACACGTACGGAACTTCAAAGACAGAAGGTTACTGATTTGAGCACGGCCATGGGAGACGCTGAATGCTTGAGCGACTACCAAACAGAATCTAGAAAAGATCGACCTTCGGGGAGTAATCAAGCAATTGGAGGTGGTAACAGATTTTACAGACCCAACTCGAACCCAAATGGGGGAGAGCGTTACTGTCAGAATAGAGAAGGAGCCTATCAAAGCACCCGTGGCTATCAGGGAAACTATCCTAATAGCCGTCAAGGAAATTTTAACAGCAGTAATAGTAACAACTGGAACAAAGGAAAAGCAACAGAGGGCCGAACTGATGCCACTCCTAAATTGAAGTGCTTTTTATGTGAGGGACCTCATCGGGTGTCGGAGTGTCCTCAAAAGCAGATGGTGAATGCATATTATCAGTTAGCAAGTGGCGGGTCAAGTTCAAAGCAAGAGGCCCTGCAGGCTAATTGTCATAATGAGATTAACTCTGAAGAGGATGAGGAAGTAGTTAGGGCATGTTCACATAGGTGCAACACACTGTCGTATCGGGTTGCTGAAAAGGATTATGTCCTATTGAAAGAAGCGAAGACTCGAATTTGTAGGGTCAAAGGCTTAATGTACATTGATGTAAAAATCAATGGGAAGCCAATCAGGGCTATGGTGGATACCGGTGCTACCCACAACTACCTTGCATGTACCGAAGTAGAGCGGCTCGGACTTGTTCTCGAAAAGGGTAGTGGAAAGGTCAAAGCAATCAACTCCGCTGCTCAACCAATAGCTGGAGTGGCGAAATCGGTGTTGATCAAAGCAGGTCCTTTCGAGGAAAGGACAAATTTATCTGCAGTTCAGATGGATGATTTCAAGCTTATTCTAAGATTGGAATTTCTTCGGGATACTAAGACAGCAGTGTTGCCATGTTCCGATTCGTTAATGATGATGGGTAATAAGCCGTGTGTCATCCCTATCCAGGTTGGGAGGATGGACGAGAAGAGTATCTCAGCCATGCAAGTTAGTAAGGGTTTCAAGATAAATGAACCCTCTTTTTTGTGCACCCTTCTATTAGAGGAGATCGAAGAAGCAAATGGTCCTATTCCAAAAACCGTTAAAAGGCTTATTCGAAAATTTGAGGATATCATGCCGGAAGAATTACCAAAGAAATTACCACCAAGAAGAACGATTGATCATGAGATTGAACTTATTCCAGGTGCCAAACCTCCCACCAGGGTACCATACCGTATGTCTCAGCTTGAGCTTGAAGAGCTTAGGAAGCAAATGGGAGAAATATTGGAGAGTGGAATCATTGTGCCTGTGAAGTCGCCATACGAAGCTCCTGTATTGTTTCAGAAAAAGGCCAATAGTTCTCTTAGGATGTGCTGCGACTATCGAGCCTTGAACAAGATTACTGTAAAGAATAGCTATCATATCCCACTGGTTGCGGATTGCTTCGATCGACTAAGTCGAGCGAAATATTACACAAAAATTGATCTTAGGTCCGGATACTGGCAAGTTTGGATCAAGGAGGGAGACGAAGCAAAAACTACGGTTGTAACCAGATATGGAGCCTTTGAATTTAAAGTGATGCCTTTTGGTTTGACAAACGCTCTGACAACATTTTGTACTATGATGAATCAGGTACTTCACGGGTTCTTAGATAATTTTATCGTGGTGTACTTGGACGACATAGTAATCTACAGCAAGACATTAGAGGAACATGTCCAGCATGTGAGGCAAGTTTTTAATCGTCTACGAGAGAATGAACTTTATGCTAAGCCATCTAAATGCTCATTTGCTCAGACATCTATCAGTTTCTTGGGTCACATCATTGAACAAGGTAAAATTCGCATGGATTCGAAGAAGGTTACAGCCATCAAAGATTGGCAACCACCAAAAACCGTACATGATGTACGTTCATTTCTTGGGTTATGCAATTACTATCAAAGATTTGTGAAAGGCTACTTAGAAATTGCACTGCCACTTACTGAATTGACAAAGAGGGATGAGGATTGGGATTGGTCATCCCAATGCCAAGCTGCTTTTGAAAGGTTGAAGAAGTCCATGTCGACGAACCCGATTTTAGCCTTACCGAATATGGCTAAACCATTCGAAGTTCATACAGATGCTTCAGATTTTGCCCTCGGTGGAGTCCTCATGCAAGAAGGACATCCGATAGCATATGAGAGCTGGAAGTTAAATGAGACAGAACGTCGTTACTCGGCACATGAAAAGGAATTGTTAGCAGTTGTCCATTGTCTCAGAGGATGGCATCAGTATCTGCTTGGGTCTCCATTTATTGTGAAGACAGATAACACTGCGGTTAGTCACTTCATGTTCCAACCAAAACTATCGAGCAAACAGGCACATTGGCAGGAATTCCTTTCAGAGTTCAATTTTATGTTAGAGTATCGTCCCGACTCTAGTAATCATGTTGCTGATGCTCTTAGTTGACGGGCCGATTTAGTTGCCATCTGCTCTATAGCTGCTCTTTCAGGGATCGCAGTCTCCACGAACACTAGAGACCAAATTCGGGCACTTATGAAGAAGGACTCGGCTACCCAATATTTGGTCGACCTTATCAAGCAGGGTAAAACTCGACAGTTCTGGCTCGATGGGGAACTAGTGAAGACAAAGGGAGATCGCCTATATGTTCCTAAGGGTGGAGATCTAAGGAAATCACTAATTACGAAATGCCATGACACAATTTGGGCAAGGCATCTCGAAGAGGAACGCACTTGTGTACTACTACAACGTGCAAACTACTGGCCTCAAATGCGAGACGACATTGCAACATATGTAAAAACTTGCTTTATTTGTCAGCAAGATAAGGCAGATCATCAAAGGCGGGCTTGCTGGAGCCCCTTTCCGTCCCAACCCGGCCATTCGAAACTGTATCGATGGACTAAATTATTGGGTTGCCAAAAGTTGAGGATTTTGGCACTATCATTGTCTTGGTGGACCGTCTATCAAAATATGCAAATTTCATTGTAGCGCCTAAGTATATATCTGCGGAAGAGACAGCTCAACTCTTCTTCAAACATATTGTCAAATACTGGGGGCTGCCTAAGGACATCGTCAGTGATCGAGATCCTCGTTTCACTGGCATATTTTGGACTGAGTTGTTCAAACTTCTTGGTTCAACTTTGAGCATGAGTTCTAGTTTTCATCCACAATCTGACGGACAGACGAAGCGCTTCAATTCTATGCTAGAAGAATATCTTAGACACTTTATCTCTATTTCGCAGAAAAACTGGGTAAAACTTTTGGATGCGGCTCAAATTTACTTCAATGCCCAAAAGAGCTCTTCTACCAATAAGAGTCCTTTTGAGATTGTTACTGGCCAACAACCGCTACTCCATCATACAGTGGATATTGAACGAGGTACCAAGTCCCCTCAAGCAAAGAACTTTTCTCAAGAGTGGAAACGAAATATTGAAATTGCTCGGAGTTATCTTGAGAAAGCTCAAAAACGGTATAAAAAGGCTGCAGACCTAAAGCGCTGTTTCATTGAATTCAATGTTGGAGATCTGATAATGGTTAAGCTTCCCGACAGTAATGTTTACAAACCAACAAGGGGGAAAGACTCAAGATTGTCGCCAAAATACATCGGACCATTACCCATCGTGAAGAGGATTGGAAGAGTTGCATACAGAGTTGAACTCCCTTCATGGTGTAAAATCCACAAGGTCCTTCATGTTAGTGTGTTGAAGCCATTCTTTGCTGATAAGGATGATGCATCTAGAAATGAGCCAAAGCGACCTATATTTGAACTGAAGAAAGCTGGAAAGAAGGTTGCTGAAGCTATTCTTGACCATCAAATCACTCGAGCTTCTAGAAAAGATCATCAGGAGTACTTGGTTAAATGGATGGGATGCAGCAGCGAGGAGAATACTTGGGAAAGAGAAAAAGATCTCGGAGCCTTCAAATCATTAATTGAAGCATATCAGGCATTGATGGCACCGAGGACGTCGCCAAAACAAATGGGGGAAAATGTCAAGAACCGCAGCTTTACTTAGCCCCTTGACACTATCGCAGCCGCAGTTTGTCTAACTTCGGCCGCACATTGTAAATATTATTTCAAGTTTGAGTTGTAATTTTCTTTTCATTGTAATAGTTATTTCAGTTGTAAAATAGCTCTGATATTGGTAAACGTTTAGTATGATTCCTCGTCTTTTAAACGTCTACTCCCATCACCTAGGTTTTTGTTCAGAATGCTATTATAGGGGGTATTAGTCATTCAAAAATCTTTCAAACTCACTGGTGTCCGCCCCCTGCACCAGCATTTGTAATTTTCTGCTTTCATCAATTGTAATGTTTAGTTTTTATCAATCAATGTTCAATTCACTTTCAATATATTCAAATTTTCTGTTGTAAGTTTTCTACAAAATTGCAATCAAATTTTCTTTCGTTCCGATGCGACCGAGAAAAGGCGGAAGGTAGTCTAGCGGAGCAGGCTACTGCCGTACGGTGTCCCTTTCTGTGGCAAGAAGAAAGGCACCCCGTGAAACCATGTCTTGTCCTCTGCTTCTCTCTATCAACAGTTTTCCTCTCTACCTTCACTATGCTACATCCTTCACTGCATTGGTTTTTGGGTTCTCTTCCTTTGTGGGATTCGATCCCTTGTGTGGGTTATTTGAAGTGATCTTTGGGTTCAATTTGTGTGGTGCTACCTTTTGGATTTTGGCTATAAATTTGAGCCTGATTTATCCACCATCATTGCATCTTACGTTGGAGAAAATGAGTTCTCACTTTTACATTTTCAGTCTTTACAATTGTTTTCTGATTTCTTATTATTAATCTTTATTAAACTTGCATTTTGTAAGGTTAATTCCAACAAAGTGGTATCAAAGCTTTTACTGCATTTTTTGATTGCAAGAAATTAACAGAAAATAGATCGATAGTTTCGCTGCAACTATTGGTCTGCCTCTGCTGATTTTGCCAAAAAAAAAATTCAAAACCTAAAATAAATTGCATCTCTCATTTTGTATGGACTGACAGATTGGTTCGTTCAATGAGTTGGTTGATTCATTTTATTTTTCTACGCTAGCAAGTCATTGTTTGAGGTGGCTTTTAAGTTTGGGAGTTACCATGTGGGGGTAATCATTGTTTGTTGCTAGAATATAGGAATTATTTGCCAATTAACTATGATATCATGGTTGTTTGATTTTTTGACTATTTCATAATTCCTATTTTTGTTACATTAGGATTATTATCTAAACCTTATCTGTTCGACCATTCTCTTCATCTGAAATAGCGAGTCTCACAAAACATTGAAAATATAGAATAGTGTTTATTGCGACCTTTAGGGAATATTTTGTATGAGTGGTTCTTGAGGGTTGTGCTATGCTGTGTCTTATTTGTCAAGATATCTATACATCATTTGGATTTGGTTGTCTTTAATGGTAAATGGGACCTTTATATTTGGTAATAAAAAAAATGAAAGGAATTTTAGTACAATAAAAAAATTTAAAAGCCATTGATAACTCTTTTTTAACTAATGATGTGGAAAAAAAAACATGATTCTATTGAAAAACCTTACAAAAAGTTGGAATAACTTTACTTGACACAATTTTCTTGCTAGAAACTTTTTTTAATTTTAAAATTGATCCCTCAAAGGAATTGGATGACAATTTTGATGTTTTCAATAAACCTATATAAGATATTAAGAATTACGATGAAAATGTCTCTGAAGAATATAAAGTTTCAATTCTTTGAATGGCATTACTAATATGTATAATGAAGTGAAAGAATACAATCAAATATGGGAAATAGACCCTTACATTTGATATAGTCATTGACCTCCTAAAGAATAAGGAGGCGAAGATAAAAGTTGAAATAAACGAGAGAATAATTGGAGAGATTAACAAATTAGGGGTAGATCTTGAATTAGGGACAAAGAAGGACAAAACAATGGTTTCAAGACGAAATGTAGAGATCGTTCTAAATCACAGAGGAAGGAAATAGGGAAGAATCTTATGGATGTGGTAAACTAAGACATTTCATAAATGACTTTAATAAAGAGAGAGAGAGAGAGAGAGAGAGAGAGAGAGAGAGAGAGAGAATAGCTAAGAGATCAGATAGGTAAGAGTCAGAATGAGGCAAATGTAGTGATCCCTAGAGATGAACCTAGTGAGATTTAAATTCTCTTAAATTCTAAACCGGCTAAAATTAACATGCCTATTAATTCATATATGCATGAGAGGATTCTTGACTCTGATGCTTCTTTTCATATTACATCAAATAAAAATTACTTTGATCATTTGCATGAGCTAGATCATTTAAGATCACTTATAGTTGTATAGGGTGTAGTTGCATATAAGATCACTTGTATTGGTAGTGCAACTATCAATTTGACTATGGCTTTGTGTATACAATAAAAGAAGTAAGATAAATTCCATATATGGATAGGAGTAAGTTCCATGGAAGAGATAGAGAATATAAGTTTCACGGGTACACTTGGTGATGGCATACTTAAAATGTTTAAAGGAGCACTTAGAGCTTTTAATGCTACTAGGAGAAATGACATATACATCACACATGTTGAAGTGATGAGTTATCTAAAGTCCATTATAACATCAATTGACACTAATCACACGCAAAATTGGTATCATAGGTTAGTTCACGTTAATGCTGAGTGATAATGTTTGATAAGGATCAAGTGTCTGATATATCATTATGTGATCATTTTTTACTTGGCAAACATCGTAGAATGTAATTTTCATCTAGCATACACAAGACATCAAGGAGTAGAGTACATCCATACTAATTTGTGGGGTTCTAGGAGCAATCCCACTTTTGGTGGTAACAAATATTTCTTGTCTATTATTAATGATTTTTCCAAGCGTGTGTGGATTTGTTTATTGAAAGATAAATTCGTGACTTTCATAAAATTTAAAAATTGGAAAGTATACTTAAAAATAAGAAATATTTCAGGATTGATAATATCTTAGTTTTGAAATACTGCTTCTGACAACTTGTTTAATGATTGTGGCATTACTAGACATAAAATTATACCTTATACTCCCCGACAGTATGGGGTTCCAAAAAGAATGAATCGCACATTACTTAATAAAGTTAAATGTATAATATTGAGTTTTGGTGTGGGTAAGTCTTCTTGCAATGAAGTTGTTATGATAGCTTGCTATCAGATTAATTTGACTCATTTCACTTCTTTAAATGGTGATAGGCCGTATGAAAAATGGTACGATAAATGTGCTGATTATTCCATACATAGAAATTCTGGTTGTGTTTTTTTATCTTATCAAAGTCAGGAAACTAGACCCCAGAGCTAAGAAATGTGATATAAGCTAAGAATGTTAAAAGGTATAGTATGTGGCTCGTGGGATGGAAGTCAAAAGGGTGTGATAATAATCATGAATCGAGATCTCACCTTTAATAAGTTAGAAATGCCTTGTATAAAGAGTGAAAAATAACAAGAAGAATCCCAGGTTAAGGTGAATAGAGTAAGTATCAACATCCCCACTATCTCGAATGAAGTGGAGAGTGATACACAACAAAATTAGCAAAACATAGAGTAGAAGAAGATGAGGATGTTATAGAAGAAATTCCTATCAACCAAGATCCTCTAGCTGACTATCAATTGACTATAATAAAGATAGGAGACCAAGTAAGGATACACTATGGCCTACACTAGTTATCAAACACTAACTGAAAAAACTGCCAACCAATTATGGAAAGGCTATAAAAGGTTATGAGTCTACGGAATGACTTAGTACCATGAGAGAAAAAAAGAGTTTTCTTGCTAAAGATCAAACTTGAAAATTAGTTTCTAGACCTAAGGATAAATCCATAGTGGATGCAAATGAATTTATAAGATAAAGAAAGGAATCTTTGAGAGTGAGCCTATGAGATATAAAGTTAGGTTAGTAGCTGATAAATGTATTTTATACACTTATTTGGGTTTTAAAATATTGACATTTCATTGTTCTTTTGGATAAATTATAGCCTAATCTTGAGTATATTCCATTTATTAGAGGAAACTCAATGATTGAACTTGAAATTAGAAGAAATGAACGAAAAATGGTGAAAAATAGCTAAGTCCAAGGTTTGAAAACCAAATTGCAAATATCCAATAATTGTTTTGGACCGCAAGATGAAACTTAAAGATTGTTAGGAGTCAATTGAATGTAATTAAAAGTTAAAAAGGAATAAAATATGATCAACGTAGTATATCAAATCAAATTCCAATAACACAAATTACATTCCATATTTTTTGTTGAAGATTGAGATCCATTTTTAGCATAGTAAATGTCCTAATTGCAAAAATTCTATTTTTAATAACTAGCCACTCAAGTTAGATTTTCAATACACTTTTAATCATCTCAATCAAATGTTGAGAAAGAAAGTTATGACCAAAATACTGATGGTTTTGCAGAGACAAAACATGTGTGCATGAAGGCAACTTTCCTTATTCGATTGGAATTCTTTTGTAAACTAATTTGGATGTGATTTTTAATCAATTTTTGACTCCCACAAATACCTAACAGTAGAATACATTAGGGACACTTCTCAAATACATCTCATGCACAAAAATCCATCGATTAACATCATCAAAGAGAGGTCAATCCATTGTTTTTGTGAGAATTAAAGGGCAATTACAAGTTTTCGAGATATTGGAGTTTCAACCTTGATTTTTTTGAAGAGGCAACAAGAGGATATACTAGAGATTCATCAAGAAACCGTTAAAGAAATTCAAGATTTCAAGAACAACCTTCTTCTTCTTAATCAATTCAACACTAGGATTATATTCTTCAATTAAAAATGTTTTCTTGTGATTTCGTAATAACAGGCTATGGTTTTAATTGCTAAGACATTAATGAACCCTTATCATGATATTTTAATAAAAATTAGATAATCTGAAGTTCAATATGTGTTTATTCTTGCATGATTGTTCTAAAATTTAATGACCTTTCAATTACTTGATCACTAATTAAATTGATTGTGAATTTTATTGATTTCGAGAGAAACAATACGACAAATGGCATTTTATAATAATTATTGTAAAGTCCGACAGAAAATAAAGGTATACTACCATGTTTTGCATGATTTCTATAGATGCTCTAGCATTTCTAATGCATTCTTTCATGTTCATATCTTTCATAGAGATATAGGAAGGTCAATGAGAGAATAAATTTAATTGACATCGAAGATTTTTTAATTAGGAATATTGATCAACAAAAAAATGTGCACATATTTTCATATTATTGATTTACATTGAAATGGATTAATAATGGAGATTCATAGTCTTAGTAATATCATATCGAAAATTACAAAATCTTTATAAATTGCTTAATAGAATAGTTACTTTAATTAGTTAATTTAGAACAAATTTTTCAACAAAATTTGCTATTAAATTAAAGTTGAAACTAATTGATCCTAGATTAGGCACATAATCCTCGTGAGAATAATACTTTGTTCATCACTTATTACTTGGCCGAGATACCCTTCATTTGCAAGAAATCATAGAATCAGTAGCCAAGGGTAATACATAAAAGGAAGGGATAGTTTATAATGAAATTTTTCTGTTGTTAAGTATACCATGATTAGAGTCATGCGTGCTTTTTTGTTGAGAATCTATTTATGGGATAGAACAATTTCCACAATAGTGATATAGAAGTTTGATTTTTATGTTCCTTCTACTGATTTTAATATGTGTGAATTTGATCATTTCTTATATTACCAGCAACGCAACACAAATGAGGATTTGTGTATTTGTTACTTTATGTGGATAACATATTATTTAGCTCGGTGTACAACCATCAAATTCCTGTTATTTATTGGACCTAACATAAAAGTAGAAAATAAGATAAAGGTTAAATTGGTATACCCCATTTCATACTAGTCAAAAGTCAATATTATTTATCCAGAGTCAAATGTTTGACTAGTCAAAACCAAGGTCAATTAGGGACTTAAATGAAATTAATTATTTTATTGGGGTTCATTTTGTGATTTAAGATAGATGAATGTTTAGGATGGACATCATTTAAATTTGGGGAAATACTTATTAATTATTAGAAGTTAAATGATTCAACAAGATATCGTATGAACGTTGAAGGACTTGATTGCAAAAGGGTTTAATTGGTGGATTACAAGTGGCACTCTGCAGGCCATTCTTTCATTTTCATATTACATGCACACATATACCTATGAAGCTAGAAAAAAAATGCAAAAGGGGGAGGAACAGAGAGAAAGAGGAAGAAAGAAAAGGAGGAAGAGGAAGAGGAAAAGGAAAAGGAAAAAGGAAGGAAAAGAGATTGTAGGAAGGAATATGTTTTAAAGCCAATATTTTTTAATTGAGAGGGCTATTTACACTAAGGTGGTGTCGAAGAGATTGAAAAAACTTGTCGACTATCATAACCAGTAGCTTGTTTAGAGTGAGTTGATATAAAACTTATTTTTTAGAAATTTATTTATTAAATCAGAAAATTTATTATTTCATATAGTTGATTTGATATAATGATTTTCAAAATAAAGTTGATTTATAATCAAATGTTTTTAAAGTTTGATTCAGTTCAGTTAAATTCATTTTATTAACATGTTTTATTCATATTATATGTTTCAGTATAGCTAAAGTTATTTTCTAATAATCACTAGAAAGTACATAGGTGATTTTACCCTAGTCTGTCTCGTGTGAATGTGTTTCCACAGTGTATGATCAATTATGGTGATTTTACCCGCTCTGCACTATTGTGAATATGTTTTCATAATATATGACTAGATTATCAGAGGTCTTTGGGACCCACTCTCGTACATACATAGGCTTTGGGTCGTGTAATAGGGTNTGTGAATTTGATCATTTCTTATATTACCAGCAACGCAACACAAATGAGGATTTGTGTATTTGTTACTTTATGTGGATAACATACTATTTAGCTCGGTGTACAACCATCAAATTCCTATTATTTATTGGACCTAACATAAAAGTAGAAAATAAGATAAAGGTTAAATTGGTACACCCCATTTCATACTAGTCAAAAGTCAATATTATTTATCCAGAGTCAAATGTTTGACTAGTCAAAACCAAGGTCAATTAGGGACTTAAATGAAATTAATTATTTTATTGGGGTTCATTTTGTGATTTAAGATAGATGAATGTTTAGGATGGACATCATTTAAATTTGGGGAAATACTTATTAATTATTAGAAGTTAAATGATTCAACAAGATATCGTATGAACGTTGAAGGACTTGATTGCAAAAGGGTTTAATTGGTGGATTACAAGTGGCACTCTGCAAGCCATTCTTTCATTTTCATATTACATGCACATATATACCTATGAAGCTAGAAAAAAAATGCAAAAGGGGGAGGAACAGAGAGAGAGGAAGAAAGAAAAGGAGGAAGAGGAAGAGGAAAAGGAAAAGGAAAAAGGAAGGAAAAGAGATTGTAGGAAGGAATATGTTTTAAAGCCAATATTTTTTAATTGAGAGGGCTATTTACACTAAGGTGGTGTCGAAGAGATTGAAAAAACTTGTCGACTATCATAACCAGTAGCTTGTTTAGAGTGAGTTGATATAAAACTTATTTTTTAGAAATTTATTTATTAAATCAGAAAATTTATTATTTCATATAGTTGATTTGATATAATGATTTTCAAAATAAAGTTGATTTATAATCAAATGTTTTTAAAGTTTGATTCAGTTCAGTTAAATTCATTTTATTAACATGTTTTATTCATATTATATGTTTCAGTATAGCTAAAGTTATTTTCTAATAATCACTAGAAAGTACACAGATGATTTTACCCTAGTCTGTCTCGTGTGAATGTGTTTCCACAGTGTATGATCAATTATGGTGATTTTACCCGCTCTGCACTATTGTGAATATATTTTCATAATATATGACTAGATTATCAGAGGTCTTTGGGACCCACTCTCGTACATACATAGGCTTTGGGTCGTGTAATAGGGTGATTAGCTTTTGAGGTAGCTCTGCGTACGTATGACCAGATTATCAAATTTGAATAACTTTGCCTAGTACATCGAAATTACTCTGTACATGAATAAGGCTATTCATTGGGTACCTTTTTGTGTAATTTTTCAATATTTCTACAGCTTATTAGATTTCAAATTATAGAATTCAGTTTATTCAATTCTCAAAATAAAGCTTTCAGCTTATTGTATTGAGCAACAACAATATTTCATGAATTTTCATTGATATCATATTATTTATATTCGATATGTTTTACAGTTACTTATCTAGAATGAAGAACAAAGAATTTTATGATGCAATTATGTTTAGTTTTAAAAGTGTTACTAAATTTCAGAATTTCTCAAAATTTAATAGAGTAAGAATTTTCAGAAAATATGCATAAAAGAAAAAGTATACTTATTTGCAAATTATCCACTCGCTGAGCTATAAGCTCATATTTCTTTCATCCTTTATCTTTATCAGATAGCAGTTGAATTGAGCAATTTTAGAGCTTGTCAAACCACCGAATTGAGCCATGCTTCGTAGGTTGTATGACATCCTTTATCAGATTATAATGTGTTCTTTTGGAGTACATGTACCTTAAATTAGAAAAAAATCATCATGGGCTCATTACATATTTGACGTATTTGGTATATTTGAGGATTGTTAGTTGTAAAGCAAGTAAATATTGAATGGCCAACATTTTATTTGAATAGTTTGTATTCTGAGGGATTGACGTGCCCTGTTTTATATTATAGGTATTAAATTGAAGAAAGTTGGTTATTGTTCAGGTGGTTTTAATTCATATTTTAAGGAAAACTTTGTCAAAGTTTTGTTAAAAATATTTTTTCAGTTAGACAAGTCAAGGTTGTCTTGGTGGTGGGTCTGACACTTAGTTGGTATCTACCATCGGCACACGGCTTTTGTTGGATCCATATGGTGATTCGGGATGGATCGTGTCATAAACTATGTAAAGAAATTGACATAAAAGACCAAGGAGGATTCATGGTGTGGAAATTAATAATGGTATATATAATTCTTGGCTTATTTTTGCATCAAACTGCTTATGTGTTTAAAATTTTGAAGAAATTTGTCTTGATTGATTACAAACCTACTACTGTGCCATGATTTTAATTTTAAAAAATAAGCTTTAAATAAAAATAGAGTTATTTAGAAATAATCAAAACCAATCTCTTTTCATACATACATTCAATTCGGATTTGATTGCAAACTAATACAATTCATTTAAAGCTTATTATTTATATGATGATACAGCTCATCATGCTTGACTTATCAATGATCTTGTACATTTACGAAATTTATCTAAACATTATGCACTTAAATAAGTGAGCTCGACTTCAATTAAGGTGTCGACCATTTACTTAAATCAAAAGAAAACTCTTGGTGCCGTATTGTACAGCACATTGGATATTGTTGTGACATAAATCCGGTCGACTTGTACAAAAATAAACAATTGAAAGGAAGTTGTTAAATATTGAACTTTCAATCTTGACTTCTCATGTTTTGGTTTTTCCATGGTTTGACATCTTGGTACTACTTCTAAGTACTTACGACGAGCTTTGTATCGCAACTTCCATATTCAGCAATCATTAAAAAATGTATTTATAATTGCGAACTAAATATGGTGGCTCGAAGTGGATTTAAAGGACTTATTTTATTCTCTCTATTTCCAACGTCAAATTATTTAAAATTTTATTTAATGTTCATTCATATAATTAAAATATAAAGTCCCTATTTAATGAGAATTAAAATCAGATTTTTATAAAAGTTGATAAGAAGTATGAATGAAAAGTTGTAGATTCGATGAAAATGTGATTAAAATTAATTGTTCATTTTGACGTAGATTAAAATTTAAATTTTAACCTCAACAAAACAGGACTGAAAATATGTTGAAATTTTAGAGCTTTAGCCCCTATTTGGCCCCTATTAAATTAAAATTTATTTTTCTCTCTTTTCTTATCAATCACACATTTTTAGATAAAAAAAATATTACATGTAAATGTAAAAAAATTTCCTTCCTTTTTTATCACTCTTTCTTCAAAATAAAATTATTATTCTTTTCATTATAATTTGAAATAATGGAGCCCAAACAAGACTTAGAAACTTGAATCAGCAAACTTGACATCGATTAAGGAGGTTGACCATTTGCTTAATCAACTTAACAAGGACTCTTGGTGCCATTGTGTACGGCACATTGGATATTAGTATAGTAAAATAATGTCAATTTGTACAACATTAATATATTATTACTAAATAGTAAAAATTGAATTTTCATCGTTGACGCCGCAGGTTTATATCTTTCCCTGAGTTGAGAGATAAATTCATGCATGGGCTCATTGATTTAAGACTCTAGGTGGGTAATTCTTGCATAGGCTCATTCAACTAATTCTCTATAAATAGCCAAACAGGCAGAGGTCGAAGAGCACAATCAATTTACAGAACTTCAAATTTCTCTTTTCATTTGTAGCAATGGAGAATAAGAACACCATGTTGACTACCAAAACTGATGCCCCGCTACTTCTGGGCGGTGGTCAGTTCGCCAGACACACCCAATCCACTATCAAGCGCTCCGATTTTCCCAAGGATTTTCTCTTTGGTTCTGCAACGTCGGCTTATCAGGTTATGTTTTTAGAAGAAGTGATAACTGAGCATGTGAGATGATCCATGCACACGAATTAATGAACAAATATTTGTATATTTTGCCCTTGTTTGAGCCCTATTTAGAGAAAGAGCGTATTTTGAAATAGTAGATTGATGGAGATTGTGTTGTTAAAAATTAATGGAAAGTATTAGATTTGCATGTAATAATATTTTATTGGAGAATGTATGGTTGAAAATAAGTTTTGAGAAAATGAATTTTTAGAAAAGTGGGGCTCAAACAAGTTTATTGCTTCTTATTGGTTTGTTAACTTTGCCGTCTATTTCAGGTTGAAGGTTGTTGGGCCAAAGATGGTAAAGGCATGAGTAATTGGGATTGTTTCACACAGAGGCAACCTGGTCTTTCCTTTATCTCAAGTCTTCTTCTCTTTGTGTGTGTGTGTGTGTGTGTGTGTGTGTGTGGATTACAATTATATGGTAATTGCTGAGCATAAAATTTCATTGGATTCGGAGTGGCAGATAAAATTGCAGATGGTAGCAATGGATGTGTTGCTATTGACCAATATAATAAGTTCAAGGTACTCGTGCATATCATTGTTAATCATAAAGTAATGCAAGTTGGGAAAATAGGTTGCAATAAGTTTTACTCATCATATTTACCATCAATGCAGGAGGATGTGGCGTTGATGAAGAAAGTAGGTTTGGATTCTTATAGATTTTCAATTGCATGGACTAGAATCTTGCCAGGTATATAAATATAATATACGAATGAAAATTAGAAAGGTGGAATTTTTACCTAGATTATAACGAACACGTGAACAAATCATAATTCAAGGAACTCTTATTCGATTTAAATTTGTGTTTTAGGAGGAAAATTATGTTATGGCGTGAGCAAGGAAGGAATTAAGTATTACAGTGATCTTATAGATGCACTCTTAGATGAAGGTTTAATACCATTAAAATTCTCCTGTCTGAGCTTTATTTTTATTTACTTTATTCACGAATAGAATTCAAAAGTTTCATTCAGTTAATTTAATTACTTCTTGTATAGGAATCACTCCATGTGCAACTATCTTCCACTGGGATGTTCCTGAATGCCTAGAAAAAGAGTATGGTGGCTTCTTAAGCCCCGAAATTGTGTAAGTTAACTCAAATTTGCATAAGCAAGCTCATTTTCTGGTGAACTATACATATTCTGATAAAATTTTGTGTATTACAGGAAGGATTTTAGTGATTTTGCTGAGGTTTGCTTCTGGGAATTCGGTGATCGAGTGAAATATTGGATCACAATGAACGAGCCATGGTCCTTTACATTACAGGGTTATGTATTAGGCTCTTTTCCGCCATGTAGGGGTTCTAATACTCCAGCGTCTCTGGAACAGGATTACTGTCATCACAGATGTCATGTGGCTCCGACTATTTGCCCCAATGGAAATCCGGGCACAGAACCATATATTGTGGCACATAATTTGATACTTTCTCATGCAGCAGCAGTTGATATATACAAGCAAAAATATCAGGTTTGCATTTCATTATCATGCAAGTGCATAAATTAGTCATTGTAATTTAATTTTGGGTGAATTCTGGATTGATACATTTATACAGGCACATCAAGGAGGCCAGATAGGGATCACAAATGTCTCATGTTGGTATGAACCTCTTACTGACACTCAAGCAGACAGAGACGCTGCTTCAAGGGCTCTCGATTTTATGCTAGGATGGTAAGTAGCTAAGTGAACCCACACTTATATAGACATAGACGAGTCTCATAATTTGGATCTTTTATTTCCTCTCCCCTTTTATCTATTTCAGGTTTGTAGCACCTATAGTAACAGGTGATTATCCACAAAGTATGAGAAAAATAGTGGGAAATCGTCTTCCCCAGTTTACACGAGAAGAGATGAAGTTGGTAAAAGGATCGTATGACTTTTTAGGCATAAACTATTACACAGCTAATTATGCCAGCCACCAACCTTTAAAGCCAGGCTCTCCACCGGATTACAATACAGACCGCCTTGGTAGATATACAAGTAAGCATTAGGATTTTTTTCTTTTACAGATTTAAGCTTTATTGATAATGACATTTGTTGGGAAAACACCTCCCAATGAATGTCCAAGAAACAAACTAAGTTGGCAAAGTGAAAATTTCCAAAATACTTGAAGAACAAGAAAATGAGGAAGAAATGAATCCAATGGAATATATGATAATCAATGTGTTAGGATTACTTGAACAAGCCTCAAGTTAATCCCCAAGAAAGAAAATACCTTTGAATTTATACCCAAGATGAACAACCATCTATCTTGTAAAAATTCTCTCCAAAGTTTTCTCTCTTTTCTCTCTAGGTCTTGTGTTGTGTATGTTACATGTGAAAGGGGGGAGAAAATGGCTATATATAGCCTACCGGGGCGCCTAGGCGCCACTCTTCTGGCGCCTAGGCGCCATGTTTCTGTCTTGAAGCAGAAACGGGGCGCCTAGGCGCCTGGACATGGCGCCTAGGCGCTGCTGCTCTTCTCTTCCTCCAGCTTTTTTTTTCAGCTTCTCTTCTTCTCACAATTCTCCACCTCGTACATCATTTGATAGACCTCAAATTTTGGACGAACACAAGGAGAAGAAACAAGCACCAACTCGGCTGCATCATTCAAACCATGATTGCCTACGTACCCATAACTCGGGATCAAGCCTCCGTAGTTCACCTTCATATACTCCACCTCATTTCAACCTCGCCCCGAAGGGCCATGCCCTCTCGGGCATATCAACACGGACTAATGTGAAGCAAGTCCAAGCAATGTTGAAACTTGCTACCCGTCACAACTTTGGTTAACATGTCAGCTGGGTTCTCATTTGTGTGCACCTTCGAGAGTGAAATGTCACCTTCCTCTATAACATCACGCACAAAATGATACCTGACGTCAATATGCTTGGTTCGAGCATGATGAACCTGATTCTTAGCCAAGTGAATCGCACTCTGGCTATCACACCACAAGTCCACACAATCCTGCTCAATCCCCAAATTATTTAGAAGACCCCATAACCACAATGCTTCCTTCACTCCCTCTGCCATGGCCATATACTCGGCCTCTGTGGTAGAAAGAGCAACTGTAGCCTGTAACATCGATCGCCAACTAACTGGGGCACCATGTATGCCTTTCAAGTACCTCAGGATCCACTTCACAGCTTCCCAGTGTGCCTTCCCCGGATTCGCCATGAATCTACTGACCACACTAACTACCTGCGAAATGTCTGGGCGTGTGACCACACTCACCGCCTGTGAAATATCTGGGCGTGTACACACCATGGCATACATCAAACTACCAACTGCACTAGCATAAGGTACACGATCCATGCGTACATTTTCTTCCGCTGTAGTAGGAGACTGTTTACCAGAGAGCCTGAAATGTGGAGCCAATGGAGTCACCACCGACTTTGCACCTTGCAACCCGAACCTAGTAATAACCCGCTCAATGTAGCTTTTCTGACTCAAGAACATTCGCCGGTTCATCCTCTCTCTTCTGATCTCCATACCCAGTATTTTCTTAGCAGCCCCCATATCCTTCATCTCAAACTCTTTACCAAGTTGAGATTTCAACTTATCTATCTCTACCTTGCTTTTCGAAGCGATAAGCATATCATCCACATACAATAGAAGATAGATATAGTTACCTCC
>NW_019262587.1:374364-374540 GCF_002742605.1 Olea europaea var. sylvestris | reverse complement strand
CAAAGCCGAGTGCACTCACATGGGTCTCCACCACTTCCACTTGTTCCAACTGCTACATCTTCAGTAACTGTAGTACCCTAAAGAGCATAGAGATTGCCTTCACCAATACCCTTCATCACAATCAAAGAACCACGAACAACCTTCTTTACTCCATTCCATGTTACAATCTTGCAACC
>NW_019262587.1:370079-373950 GCF_002742605.1 Olea europaea var. sylvestris | reverse complement strand
TAGAAGTGACGTTCTAGTGTCCTCCATCACAAGTTTATCACCCACAAGCATCAATGTTTGTACTAGGTTTTCGTAAGACTTTGGCAATGAAAGAAGTAGTAGGAGTGCTTGATCCTCATCATCTACATCCACATCAATGTCCTTCAAGTCCGATATGATCCTATCAAACTTGTTTACGTACTCCCGGATTGGTGTACCTTCATCCATCTTGCAAGTATACAATTTGGACTTCAAGTAGATCCGATTTGTTAGAGTCTTCGTCATGAAGTTCGCCTCCAACTTTGTCCACACCTCCGCCGCCGTTACCTCACTATCAACCAAGAAAGCAACATCTCTTTCAAGGCAAAGAATGATAGACGCTCGTGCCTCAAGATCTAACTCTTCCCAATCCTCGTCCGACATATCAACGTGCTTCTTCTCCTTTCCCACCAATGCCTTGTGCAACTTTTGAGAAATCAACAAATTTTTCATTTGCATTCTCCAATATGAAAAATCATTCTTCCCATTGAATTTTTCTATCTCATACTTCCCAATCTTCACCATTCCTCTAGTAGACATGATTTACTCACTTGTTTACCGAAAATAAATCACAAAAGTTCACTTGGGAATTTTCACAAACACCTTGTGCACAACAAAGTTCATGCAACTCACCACAAAATCGAAGCTTAACCACCTTGATTTTGGAAGGAGCTCTGATACCAAATTGTTGGGAAAACACCTCCCAATAAATGCCCAAGAAACAAACTAAGTTGGCAAAGTGAAAATTTCCAAAATACTTGAAGAACAAGAAAATGAGGAAGAAATGAATCCAATGGAATATATGATAATCAATGTGTTAGGATTACTTGAACAAGCCTCAAGTTAATCCCCAAAAAAGAAAATACCTTTGAATTTATACTCAAGATGAACAACCATCTATCTTGTAAAAATTCTCTCCAAAGTTTTCTCTCTTTTCTCTCTAGGTCTTGTGTTGTGTATGTTACATGTGAAAGGGGGGAGAAAATGGCAATATATAGCCTACCGAGGCGCCTAGGCGCCACAAGAGTGGCGCCTAGGCGCCATGTTTCTGTCTTGAAGCAGAAACGGGGCGCCTAGGCGCCTGGACATGGCGCCTAGGCGCCCAGTTTCTGCTTCGGCAGAAACTGGGCAGCGCCTAGGCGCTGCTACTCTTCTCTTCCTCCAGCTTTTTTTTTCAGCTTCTCTTCTTCTCACAACATTAGACTCTTTTAACATATATATGATGCTCACTATCTGAATCTTTTCTAGCTGAACGTGAAGGGAAGCTGATTGGTCCAAAGGTAAGCTTTATTAACTCTTGGAATACACTTCAATCAATTATATATCTATTCTAGTAGTTCTATAATTACTTTGAGATTAGGAGACCAATGGAACTTGCAGTTTACATACCAGCAATCATAACATTAGTGGGATGTTTCTAACACAAATTCTATATTGGTAACTATTCATTTCTCATATAAATAATTGGACATTAAAAGGACATGAATAAATTTACTTCAATAAAAATCAGAAAGTAAATTACAGAAGTATATTGCTTACAGGAATTCTCTTGATGGTATATGCATTAAATAGAAATATGTACTAATTTATGATCTTCTTCCTTTCCATCAGGCTGGGTCGGACTGGCTCTCCATTGTTCCATCTGGAATTTATAAGCTTATGCTTTATATGAAGAACACATATAATAATCCCGTCATTTACATCACAGAGAACGGTAAATATATTTGTGTTTATTATCTCACTTATATAGAAAGAACCATTTTGTATTGTTTGCAAATATTTATTTTTAACATCCTAGTATTGATTTATTGAAAAAATAACTCCATCATCTCATGTAGGGGTGGATGAAAAGAATGATAATACCCTAACAGTTGCAGACGCTTGCAAAGATGAGACGAGGATTAAGTATCACCATGACCATCTCGTCTATCTTAAAAAAGCAATGGAGTAAGTCCTCATTTGTATAGTGTTTATTTAATCCAAAATTGGAAATTGGAAATTCTGATATGAACTGTCTAATTTGTTAATTAACTAATTGAAATATGTGGTGTTATCATTAATTATTTGTCTTCTCTGTTCAGTCAAGGTGCAAATGTGAGGGGTTACTTCATATGGTCAATGTTTGACAACTTTGAATGGGGTGCTGGATACAGTGTTAGATTCGGCATTTTCTATTTAGACTACAAAAATGGCCTTTATACAAGATTTCCGAAAAACTCAGCAAAATGGTGGATGAATTTTCTTGATAAGAAGACTATAATTTCATTGAAGAGACAAGCTCAAGAAAATGATGAAGGGTATGGCTCTGTGAAAAGGCTAAAAAACATTAAAGGGTGAAGTAATTAATTTTTTCTGAAGTGTCATGTTGAATACTTGATGATGCATGCATGCATGCAGTTGGTCCTTTTATTCCCTTTTAATTTAGTGTGAGGCTCTGAAAGCCATGTTGCAACTTGTACTCTTTATTTCAAATAAATGAAGCCCTTTGAGGCACCAATTGGAATAATTCTTTTCTGCATTGTTTTATGAAATAAGAGAGTTGGAAATACACAAATATTACATACTTGGAACTATACTTTTTTTATTCATGATGCAATTAATAGAAAATAGTCATATGATTATGAAATAAATATCATACTATTTATTACGCTTTTCGTTACCTCTCTTCTCATACTTATTAGTGAATAGAATATGAAAACTATAAAACCGAGCTTCGATACCAGCATCGATAGCGTGTATGACAGACCTTCAAGTCGAAAATATTGCAATAGTCCCATCATATTCTCATCTCAAGGTGTAAACGTGTTATTAGAACAATCAAAATCATCCGCAGTTTGGACAACCACAATTATCAATAGTTCACATCCATAATCTAGGAATTGTATAAAAAAGAGAGAAAAATAGATACTATGGAATAGTTTTGGTTAAAAATACTGACTGTTGGGGTCCAAACTGCAAGCATAGCCAGTCCTGGGCCGAGGCATTTGAGGCCTATGCCTCAGGCCCAAAACCAAAGAGGGCCTAATTTTAGCCCCTTTTCCCCCTTTTTTTAAGGGTTTAAAGAGTTCAAGGCAAAATTGGTTTTTCATTCTTTTTCCTCATGCCTATGATAATGCGACCGACGAACCATTTTAATTTCATCAAGACAATGTCACAATTTTTTTGGGACAGCTCTAGAGTCTATATGTCATTTTAATTTTGTATTGTTTCTGTAAATTTGTAATGCTCAAATTTTTGCATAAATAATCGAAAATGTTATTGGATGTGCAAAATGGAAAATGGGAATTTGTTCAACATATCTTGATCCAAGAATGTTTCCTACTTGAACCTGCATCACGTTTGGTATCTATTTACTATTTAGCGTCTCTGACTGGCATAAGGCAATAGGGCATTGTGTAATGATTAAATTTTTATTTCAGGCTTATAAATTGAGATGGTAGAATTTTCAAGGGTGTGATTCCGTAATTTTCATTGAAATTTTACTTCTCAATTCAACAATGACTTGCCTTAGTTGTTATTGAATATGTTGGAAATGTTTGAAACCTTGTCGGCTTATATAATGGTGGCAAAGTCGGCTTATATGATTGGTTATTTTATGATCAATAATTACATAGGCGTACGTAGTAACTATATTGAAAACTCTAATTGTGAGATAATTGAGATATTTTGTAATTGTCTTTTAGGTTAATCATTGGGCATTAGGTTGCATATTATACCGTTGAAATAATATATTTGTTTGTTATTTTAATGTAAAGTTTTAAGTTAGTAATAGGATGCAAGATATACCGTTGAATTTTGCATTTACGCTGATTTCGTCGGGGGGGGGGGGGGGGGGGGGGAATTTTTGAAATTT
>NW_019262587.1:259581-370058 GCF_002742605.1 Olea europaea var. sylvestris | reverse complement strand
GAGGAGGGGCAATTTATGAACTTTGCCTTGGGCTCCGACGATACAGGACCGGCCTTGACTGTAGGATCAAAATGAGGCCTAATTGAATCCTATTCGGGCTCTCTGAAAGATCAATTTAGAGTGTGTTTGAAAGGACATTCAACCGCTACTTAATAAAAGCTATGTGGTTAAAATTAGATATAATGCTAATAGATATACTTACAATAATTGTGCCCAACAAACCCTTAACATCACTTAAATTGGGAATTTACCTCTAAAAATCCATCCAAATCTTATATGATAATATTTATTGGAAAAATTAGACAAACATGCATAAAAATTAGGGGACATTTGAAATGTAAGTGAAAAGTTAAAAAGGTACAAATCATTTTGCATTGAGTAATGCTATGAAGCCCCATTGGAGTTGCAACTTCAATTTAGATGGCAGTAAATGAGAGATTAAATAAAAGATGAAATTAAATGGGTTATTTAATTCCACTTATCAATTAATATCACATTAGCAGCACTAAAAAATAGGTTAAATGAAATATGAAATTAAATGGATTATTTAATTTCACTTATCAATTAATGCCACATTAGTGTCATCTAAACTGGGGTTACAATCCCAATGGATCTAAATAGCATCACTTTTTCACATTCATACCGTATTAAATACCCTCATATTATAGTTAGCAGAAAAAATTTAAATTACATCTTGATCGATTGGGAGAAATTTTCTTAAAATACCATATCCACCCCCCTTCCATCATTCCCCACTGCCAAGGACAGGACATGTCCAATTCGATTCGATTCAATTCTAACGAGAACAGAATCGGACTCAAAATTTTTGAGTAATTAGTAAGTGGAACCATCGGGTCCAAATTTAATTATGGAACCGTTCGGATTCGATTCCATTCGATTCTGTTTCATTCGGTTCTCAGGTTCTGTATTAAAATTAATTTTTTTTAATATTTACAAAGATACATTTATTCAACTAATGATATATTCAATTTTAACTCTTACAAAATAACATAGTTCAATCTTATATATCTTTTATGTTTCTCTTTACTAAATTCTTCATAAATTTTATTATTAAAATAATGAGAAGAGGAAGATAGTTAGCTCACAATAATTAAGAAAGGTGTTATTGAGCTTCAATTCGATTTCACCAGAATGATAGAAATGACACTACAGTAGAGTAACAAATTTGTATAAAACTTAGGTCAATTTAATTAAGTTGGCTTTGAACTGAAAATTAGAAATAGGAAAATTATATTTTTGGATTTGAGTTTAATTAACTAGTTAGCAAATTTATTTAGAAAAATTAAAATAATTTGTTTATTTAAAATAAATTAATTAAAAAAATTAAGGAGATTCGGTTCTTCGATTTTTAATCTAAAATCGAGAACTGAACCGAACCCGTCGAGAATTCAGATACCCATTCGAGTATTTAACTTAAGAAGAACCGCTCGAATCGATTTGGAAGTTTTATCCAGCCCTAACAACCGCCATAGACCGTCGCAGAATAGCCATTAATTGTACACTAATTTTTTGGTGGTAAAGGATGGCTATTGAAGTCTAATCACTTTATATCACAATCACGTGCTTTACCTTATTTCCTTATATGCAGATAGCTGAATAGAATCCTTAATTGCCTCTGTATTAATGTGCAGCCAACTAACTTTTTTAAGGTAAATTAAAATACTAAAAAAAAAAGGTTGAACCCCATCCTTGAGGGCGCTCACCATTCCGTCCCTGGAACATCGTAAGGAATGTAAATCGCAGGATGTGTCCCAACAGACCAAGGAACAAGAGTTTGTTCATACACTAGTGCCCACAAAGAGTCCAATTCCATATCCCAAGAATCGAACCCTCACACTGTGACTGCCAGCAATGTTGAAACTACCTCACTCCTATTCTTTGCACCACTGAGTTATGCTCCGGAGGGCTTAAATTAAAATACGATATTATACGATTTCATGTAATGGGTAACATTGGCTTTTGTTATTTTGATGTTTTGTTTTTTGCTTCTGGCATAGGTAAACTCTAACTCGCACACTGTGGCTGTCAGTAAGGTTGAGACTACCTCACTCTCGTCCTTTGCACCACTGAGTTATTCTCCGGGGGGCTTAAATTAAAATACTATATTATACGATTTCATGTTAATGGGTAACATTGGCTTTTGTTATTTTGATGTTTTGTTTTTTGCTTCTGGCATAGGTAAACTCTAGCTCGCAATGTTGGAAAGTGGTTGTGTCTCTTTTTAATTAAAAGGTCACACAATATTTGTTTATGTTGTGTTAAATGAGAATTAAACTTTTCTAAGCCAGGTTTAATTCATATATAAGTGGCTAATGTTAAAAAAAATTAAAGTAAATTTTTGTTACTTTAGATAAAAATTAAATTAGCTTAAAACTTTCTTATATAGAAGTGATATGTCATGTCACCATACTACAATATTTACTTTTAATTACAACTGTAAAATCAAATTTGTAAAATTATACACCTGATTAGCGATAATTTCGAATTTTTACTATTTTATTATGTTAATTTTTTTAGTTTGAGCATCACCTCTTTGTTCACTTTCTCATAAGGAATGAACATATTTTTTTAAATATTTGCCATTAATGAACCTTATGTACTTGGTGCCATCTAAATCTTCCAAATGATAGGCTCCATTAGGCAACACATTATTTATTTTATATGGTCCTTCTCAATTGGGCGACCACTTGCCATACTTTGAATTTTTGCTATCCAAAGGGAGTATTATTTTCCAAACCAATTCGTCCAGGCTGAACGACTTGGCTATAACTTTTTTAATATAAAACTTAGCCATCCTTCGTTTTTGAACTTGCAATCTATTTAGGACGTCCAACTTTAATTCGTCCAACTCCAATAAGTTTTGAACTAGTGATTCGATATACTCATCATCACTTAACTTATGTTGTAAACATACTCTGATCGATTGCACGTTGATTTCCATAGGCAAAACGGCCTTCTATCCATAAGTAAGTTGGAAAGAAGTAATTTTGATACTTGACCGAGGCGATGTCCTATAAGCCCATAAGGCCTTGTTTAGACATTCGTGCCAATTTCTGGCATTTTCATCTATCATTTACCTTATGATATTTTTTAGAATCTTATTAGAAGATTCTGCTTGTCCGTTGGATTGAGCGTAATATGGTGTGGAGTTTACTAATTTAACTTCAAACTCGCTCAAGAATTTATTCAGTTGATCTCCATTTAAAGAAGTTCCGTGATTTACCATCAAAGTTTGTGAAATTTCAAATCTATAAATAAAATGATCATGGATAAATTCTATGACACTCTTTTGGGTGATCTCCTTTAAAGGTATCGCTTCTACCCACTTAGTGAAATAATCAGTTGCAATTATAACAAACGTATGTTGCTTGGACGATGTGAGATAAATCTTCCCTATCAGGTCTATCGCCCAACCCTTAAACGGTCAAGGTTTGATAATAGGTGTCATCTCTCGTGCTGGAGCCCTTTGTATTGGACCATGCTTTTGGCATGCTAGACAACTCTTTGCATACTGAACACATGATTCTCCCATCTTTGGCCAAAAATATCCATTCCTAATAATTAACCATCTCATCCTTTGGCCAGCTTGATAAGCTCCACATATCCCTTCGTGCACTTTAGCCATAATCGTCCTGGCTTCTTGCAAACTTACACATTTTAGCAATATACCATCAGAGCATTTCTTAAACAACTCTTCATCTATCAGTGTATAGTTTAGCAAACGCAGCTTCATTTTTTTTACTATTTCCTTTATTGGGTTCTTTAAAGAACCTTTTAATCTCTGCCCTTCAATCTATTGCATCTCCATCTTGTATGCAATAAATTTCAATCATTCTCGCCCTTCTTTGGACCATGGGCAATATTGTTCCATACTCATAAGTAAACTTCCAATTTAAAACCTTCGAGTACCCTGAGGCCATCTGGGCCAACTCATTTGCCACGTCATTATATATCCTATTAACGCATTGAAGCTCTACTTGGTCGAATTCTTCCAACAATTCTTGGGCAATTTCGTATAGACATATAATGGAATCATTTTGGCACTTAAAATCACCAATCAATTGGTGAATGGGCAATTGAGAATTGCCTCTAACGATCACATTCTTTACTTCCATATCTATCATTAATTCTAGGCACACGATTAAGACTTCATATTCGGCTTGATTGTTGGTACACATCCTATCCAAAGTGAATACGAACTTGTAGCAAATCCCTAAAGAGTTTATCAATGCTACTCCTACTCCTGCACTTTTAGAGGTTTTTGACCCATCGAAATATAAAACCCAAGGTTTTAATTCGAATGAATCGATTTCTAATTCAATTTCTTCAGGCATGTCAAGGCATGGATGATCGGCCAGAAAATTAGCCAAAGCCTGATTTTTTATTGCCTTTTGGGTTATATATTCTATTTCGAATTCTGATAATACTAACGTCCAAAGACTTACTCTTTGGTGTAAAATAAGGCGAGAGAACATATACTTAACCAAATTTACTTTGGAAGTCAAATAAATGGTTACGGGCCGTAAATAAGCCCTTAATTTTGTACATGTGAAATACAATGCAAGACATAATTTTTCAATGACAGAGTAATTACATTCACATTTTGTTAACCGTCTATTCAAGTAGTAAATCACTCTTTCTTCACCAAATTGGTCTTCTTGCACGACCATTCCATCAATTGATTCTTTTTCAGCCGATACATACACCTTCATTGGTCGTCCTTGGATTGGTGACACCAACACTAGTGGACTTGATAAATATATCTTTAGACTTTCAAAAACCTTTTGATGTTCTTCCTTCCAGACGAATTCGTCCTGATTTTTCAACTTTAAAAGCGGCGAAAAAGCTTTAGCTCGCCCTGCACAGTTAGAAATAAAGCGTCTTAAAAAGTTTACTTGGCCTAAAAACCTTTGCAATTTTTTTTTGTTGTTAGGTGGTTTGGCCTCTAAAATGGCCTTCGCTTTATTTTTATTAAGTTCAATCCCCCTTTTGTGTACTAAAAAATCAAGGAAGTTTCCTGCATTAACACCAAATGCACATTTTAAGAGATTCAATTTTAGTTTATATTGCTTCATTCACTCAAATGAACATCTCAATTGTTCAAAATAGTTTTCTTCTTTAATGAATTTGACCACTATATCATCTACATACACTTCAAAAAACTTGCCTATCATATCATGAAAAATCAGGTTCATTGCCCTTTGATAAGTTGCTTCTGCATTTTTCAGGCCGAAAGGCATAACTACGCATTCAAAACATCCTAGAGACCCAGGGCATCTAAAGGCAATTTTGTGTATATCTTCCTCAACTATATTAATTTGATTGTATCCTAAATACCCATCCATGAAGGAATACATTATGTGTCCGGCAGTTGAGTCTACTAGAGAGTCTACTGTGGGCATTGGATATTCATCTTTGGATGTGACTATGTTTAAATTCCTAAAGTTTATGCACACCCTTAATTTACCATTCTTTTTTAGCACTGTCACGATATTGGACACCCAATTCACATATCTGGCTGTTCTAATAAAGCCTGTCTTTAATAATCGTTCTATTTCTTTCTTGATCTCAGGAAGTACATTAGGAGCAAAACGTTTAGGATGTTGCTTATGAGGCTTAAAATTTAGCTTGGTTGGCAACCTATGTTCTACCAAATCTCTATCTAAACTAGGTATATGTTCATATTTCCAAACAAAACAATCTTTATATTCTTTTAATAAAGTGATTAATTTATCACTAACCTCTTGATCGAACATTTGGCTGATGAATATTAGGTGATCTTCTCCTTCATTGCCAATATTCACTTTAATCAGAGGGTCTTGTGCTTGAGCGTATCCAGGTTTGGCGATCCTCATCACTTCATCGTCCAATTCCCTTGTAGGGACTTCTTCTTCTAAACAATCCACCATGTTGACTTCTCGGCCAATACTTTGTTCCAACTCGAACAATGCCAATTTGTCTCTCAATGCTTTCAAGGCTACTTCTTCTTTCGTCTTGTCCTTGCATTCTTTATTGAAAACCATTAATTTGGCTTTGAAGGCCTGAATATCGACCATTTGCCTTTTTTGCTTACAACCCATTTAAAACTCCTTGATTACTCTTTTGCCAATTACTAGCTCCTCTAGGGCCACTATGTTTGGCCTCATCTGACTGAACATTTCAGTGAGTGCATCCACTGAAAATGGCTCTTCACTCTGCGCGACAATTTGAGTTTCTTCTCCATCTTGAACTACTCTAACAGGTCCATAATTTCCTTCGTACATGAACCTTTCTACTAAGTTTTCTTCTGCGACAAAAAGGTCTATGATCGGCCTACACCACTTCTGCTTCACCTTTGTCATTCCAAAAAATCATGCATTGATGGAGCGACGAGGATATACAGCGACTTCCGTGTATCCAATCCCTTCCTAATAACACATTGTAACTAGTAGGACCATCTATTACAAAGAACACTGTGGTCCTAGTAGTTGTCCCTATAGTTATGTCCAATGGCATAACCTCTTTAGCTGAAGTTGCTCCTCCATTGAAACTCGTAAGGACGACTTCTGTTGGGATCATATCGCTTTCTGTCTTTGCAAATTTCCTCATCATCCTAGATGGAATAGTATTTATAGCTGCTCCATTGTCGACAAGCACTTTTGCCACAGGTATGCCGTTAACTAGAGCTTTAACGTACAATGGCCTCAAGTGTTTAGTTAACTTCATGGCTGGCTATTTAAAAATAACATTTTCAGTAGCATCTATTTCCACTTCCTGCTTGTCCTCTGTCGAGTTATCCTTTTGTGATAAGTCAACGCGTAGCACGTCGTGCTGAGCTTCCGTTCCTGCATTTCCTTTATACTGTTTTCTAATGCTTCTTCTTCAGTTACCAACCTGTGGGAGGAGGCATTATTCTTGGAGGTGATCCATACTTTTCAGAGCGACGAACTCTCTTTTTCTTTTTGAGCGTCCCGTACAGCACGTAATAATCGAAAGAACGCCCAGACGGCTCCCTCAACAAGTCCACTTCACGAACCCCCTCTCGATGTAGTTGCTTCAATAGAGTATTGTACGATACTCCTCTTTTTCTTCTTTCTGCTTCCAAATCAATTTTCTCTTTGATATCCGTCATACCATCATCTCCTTCATCATCGTAGGCCCCTCTAGAAGTTTTGCCTTCTTCATATTCCAGCACGCATGCTTCTTCTTCGTTATCCTCCCCCTTTTCTTCTTCTTTCTCTTTATTCTTGAACTCATTGGCTAGCAAATAGTTATTAGCCATGACAGGAGGTAACGTACCGAACTGGATAGTAAGGGACTGATCTGGATCTTCTCTATCTCTTCTGTCTCGCTCAAACTTCGACCTCCCAGAAGAACTTTCTGGCAATTCTTTCATCGATTCGCCTGTACCAGTCTCCACACTGTCTTCGAGAATATTTTGATTGGCCACCTCGGGTAGCTTAGGCACCTTAGGACGTGGCATTCCCTATTGTTGCCTCATCATTCGTCCATAGTTCCGTTGAAAATGCCTTTGTTGGGCTCTAGTCATTTCGTTGAAGGGTATCGCCCTTCCTACATTATACTGGAACGAATGCTATACATTTGGTTGGTGAGGCTGCGGCCTGAATGTTCTCCCATTATTCACTGGCCAGAACTACCTCTCAAAAGGCGGTCCCCTATAGAACGATGTACCTCGCCCTCTACCAGGCTGAGCGTTTGGGAAAAAACTAGGGCGACGATGATGCTGCCATATCCCTGGTTTCTCTGTATTCCCACTCACTTCTCTTTTACATCTTGCACAAAGGACGTCTTCATCCTTTTCAGTCTCTTTCCCTTTGATACGTTCAAAGACACTAAGATATGGTCCAAGGTCCTTTTCCCCGTCATCTATAACAAACTTGAATTTTGGCAACTTGTTTTTGAAACCAGTCGTCACCATGTTCATCCCAAGTGACTGTGGAAAAGGGTTTTCATCCACTGCCATCTTCCTCTTATCCTCGAACGTAATTCTTCCTGATTCAATGGCATCCTGTAACACATGACGAAAAACCAAACAGTTATTAGTCAAATGTGACCATGCATTATGCCACTTACAATATTTTTTACCCTTAACTTGTTCAGAACTTGGCAATTTATGTTTATCGCTCAACTTTATCTACTTATCCTTATATAGTTTATCAAATATAAGGTCAGCTTTGGTTATATCGAATGAGAATGTTCTAGCCTTTTTGTTTTCATATTTTATAGGCTCATCCTTGCCCGACGGTCTAGGCTTAGCCATTATAGGACAAGTATACGAGTCTCCATTGATTAGTTCGGCCAAACACATTTCGATTTGATCGTAATGCTCGTCATTAATAGTATGAACATCAAAATTTGGGTCTCTATAATAAGTCCCTTTGCTAGAATTTTTCATTTGCTCTTCTTCCCTTATTAATCGTTCATACCTAATCACGTTCGCGCTCAATTGGAAAAGATCGAGAAATTTCTTGTCTTGGAACTTCTTTTTCAAATCAAAGCCTAGACAACCTTGAGTGATTTCGACAAACTCCTTTTCGGGTAGAAGTACAAAACATTTACTTCTTACTGTCTTGAACCTTTGAAGGAAACCTTCTGCCCATTCGTTTGGCATTTGACGTAGATTCGCCAAATCGGCCAAAATAATTTCGAACTCGGTCTTATAAAACTGAGCGTGGAACAATTGCTCTAATTGTTGCCATGTTTGAACAGAGTTCGCTGGCAAATTGATGAACCAGGAGAAAGCTACTCCTATTAATGAACTAGAGAACAGCCTCATTTTATGGTAATCAGTTACGTCACCACTTTGCAGTGTGAATCGCCCTATGTGTTATAGAGTAGAACCCTCTCCTAAATCGGTAAATAGTGAGAATTGTGGCACTTTATACCCTCTAGGCCATGAATATGCTTGGTCTACCCAATCAGGGTATGGCTTTGTGTAAGTCGCCCTAATAACAGGACGTACCCCAAAAGCCATGTGATCCTGTACTATTTACATAATTTGATTTCTCAACATGACGTTGGGGTCATATGAAATTCCTACATGTTGATTGATCGGTTCATTTGCTTGAGGCCTAATGTTTGGTCCTTGGTTGGCAACAAAGTTGCCATGATTTGGGCCATTGTTACCATTAGCCTGAATATTTATTCCATCATTAATACGTGGGGCATTCTGTCCATTATTTAGGACATTGTCTCTTACGTTTAGGTTACCCCCCAAGTTAGATGTATCATTGCCACTATTCTGATTTGGCATTACACCATCCCCTTGGTTTAAAGTAGAGGGACCAAAAGGTGGTTCTACCCCTTGATTTGGACTTAGGACCGGGGAATTATGTCCCACAATTATCCTAGTTTGAAAATGATTTGCAAGAGACACAACTGGTTGACAAATTTGGCCTACCAACTTATTCATTATTTCGTTCAAAGTATTCAGTTGTTTGGTCATGTTGTCATAATATGCATTCCTATTTTGGGTAAATCTTTCCATATTATGAATACTTCGTAGATTTAACTGTTCAATGACATCCTGTGTGAGTTCTCCAAGTAATGCACGCATGGTTCGAAGACTCAACTCTGTCATTGGTTCGTAACGACTGTAACTGTTCTGACTCTGTCCATCTGTTCATGGAGAGCTATGCTGCTCCTCATATCGCTCGATCACAAATGCACGCATGGTTCGAAGACTCAACTCTGTCATTGGTTCGTAACGATTGTGACTATTCTGACTCTGTCCATCTGTTCGTGGAGAGCTATGCTACTCCTCATATCGCTCGATCACAGACTAGACTCCTCCCTAACTTGCTTCCTTATCAGATTTCTGAGGCATATTGTTTCACCTTTTGTATCTTCAACACCAAATACCAAGGTCCCACCGGGCGTGCCAAATTGTTTCGCGCGGGTTGTCGCTAACAATTAAAAAGGGATCAGACGATTGTGTGAGGAACAAATCTCTTGAGACAAAGTCCCAAAAAGGGGTGTTTTATTAGCCATTACTTTACAATTGGAACTAAACAGAATGCCTTCAAGGGGCGCAAGCACACGAGTACTGAAAAAAAATGTTTAAGTCTAAACTAAAAAATTGAAATTACATATTCTCTGTTTGAGAGTGTTTGATTTGGGGTTTTTTTCCTCTATGTCTTCTCTTCCTTTTATATTCCCTCGATGATTTATTCGTGATCAACCGCTTAGAAACTGCTTGATTGCTTTATAACTACCCACTTTCTTTATGGTGGCTAACTTGTCGTGGAACTGCCGTCTCTAATTGTTGCCACTACTCTTTGTCGCTCAACTGTCTTCAACTGAACTCCTTGAATCGTGGAACGTGATAAAGTTACTCGATAACTGCTTCAATAACTGCACTTCTGGATAACCATAACATCTTATGTTTGCTAAGATCTTGGGCGATTCGAAAGTTTGGGTGAGAACAGGGTCATAGCTCTGGGCGACTGTAAGCCATTTCATTCGCTCAGAGCTTGGGCGTCTTGCAAGTTTGGGCGATGATGTTACTGTGTTCGTGGGCTTCCACTACATTCATTAATAACCCTATCTGGGCCTTTATCCTAAATTGCCCGATTGGGCTTCATTCTTTGAGTTATTTGATTTGGGAATTCCTCAGTTGGGCTTCATTCCCCGGGCTATTCGATTTGAGCTGCACTTTTAGTGTGTCAACAATTTGTTAATGATGTTAAAATCTAGTTCTATAGTAACGTTCAATGTCTGAAACTCTTAATATATATCATTTTGCAACGTTAATTTATTGTTGTGATGAATCTCACTCTTTGCATCGTTAGTTATATGTTGCAAAAACCTTCGTTGAAGTTGTGAAAAACCACAAATAAACATATTATTAGTAGAAACTAATTATATATCCACCGGTTCTTCCTCTACGCCCTAATTCTCTCCACAAACTTCTCGACCGTCTCTAATCACCTTCCGAAACTACGCCACCATGTTAGCAGCGGCACACACCACTAGTCACCAGTGAGCGGCGCCTTCTATCCTACCGTCGATAACCACTACCACGCGGCCTTGTTCTCTTGAAATCAAGTATAAAATCCGTTGAACTAGGATTCTACATCTCTCTCTCCTTGACCTCTCCTCACAATCTCACTAAACAATTGCTACTTCTTACTTTTTTATTCCTAAATGTAATAAGTTTTTTTCTCGATTGTAATTAAGTACGTTTGATTATGTTATGTTAACCTATGTATTTTTCCCAAATTAAAATGTGCGCCAGTCTGAACCAAACCCCAAGTATATCAAAATAGAGATCCCACCAACCCTCGGCTCGTGACTCTCACTTGGAATTTCAAATCCAGGTAATTATAGTTTTCGTTATTTTTTCAATTTTAAGATTTTGAATTAGTTGAATTTGCTAAACTTTATTTAGTTTTGTCAACTTGTTGTAATTGGGAAATTTTATATTTTATGGTTTTTATTAGTGGGTTGTTTGAGCCTCATTTTTCTAATAAAAAAAATTATTTTGAAATAGTGTTACGACGGAAAATGTATAATTAAAAAATAAAGAAAAATTTTGGATTCACGTGTAATATTATTTTATTAAAAAATGTTGTTGAAATTATGTCAAATCAGTATTGAAAAATATATTTTGATGAAAAATTGGACTCAAACAGTGGTCAGAACTTTTAATTTGTCTCAGTTTCATCGCTTTTCGGTACAAAAGACTCCATTCCATTTTGCTGCATAATTATTCTTCTTATACAATTGGGGTTGACAATTCCAGTTGAAAATATACTCAAAGAAAAAGAGACCCACCATTTTTTTATTCATCGTTGGCTCCCCTCACATGTGTCTAATTGTCAACCGGAGTTGTCAACCCCAATTGTACACATAGCATGATTGCTTTCTGCATCCTCTTGGTGATTATTTGTATTTTTTTTCATTTACTATCATGATTAAAATATTCCCGCAATTTGATATCTGTAATTTTTTTCTAAATTGATGAGGTTAATAGAATTCGGAGATATGCCAATTTATTTTACTTACAGTTGATATGACTTTCTTTTCTGTGTAAATTTAAGACAAAATAAGAGTGTGTTTTTCTTCAGTAATATTAGAGTGTGTTTGATTAACATAAAAAATATCATTGAGAAAAGAAAATATTTTCCTTATTTTGAGGAAAACAAAAACCACCTCCCCCAAAGAAAATATTTTGCTTAAAAAAAGGAAAATTAAGCATATTTTCAAAAATTGGAAAATATTTTCAATGGAAAAAAATATAACAATCAAACACTCAAAGTAGGAATTTGTGTGGAAAATTGATATTTTTCATGGAAAATAAATGTAATCAAACACACCCTTAGTGATTTAAATTTCTACAGTTAAATTCTACAAATTAAATTGTTTCCTTGGTGATTCCTTCCCCTTCAAATCTTGACGGGTTTCGACAAGCATAAAACTAATGAACTTTTGAATTAATGAACTTTTATAGTTAATATATAATTTTCTAATATTCCATATAGCAAGAAAGGTGGTGGTCATGTAGCCACACCCCAACCGTCTAAACATATCGCAAAAACTCTTGGCAACAAGCCAAACTAGCAGATACCAAAATGAGCTAGATCACATGCTTGCAACTTGTAAGAGCTCTAACAGGTATGTTTTGAAGCCATTATTAGCTGGAATTTTTACAAGAATTACACAATTGACACTAATATGCTTTTTGGATTTTTCGTTGAAGGACATTTAATTCTGAGCATACTTTGAAGTCCCACTCAAAAGCTAAGCGCAATAGTAGAAAGTAATATTGATTTTTGCACATCGTTTTAGATTTTGCACTATAAGTTTTGATGGTTCCATGTAGTTTAAGGCAAGTGGCACGATATATTAGGTTATATCCCATGTAGAGTCAAATAGGCCGAACTTCAATTGAATGGATATCTAAGCCATCGGGATATAAAGATATTAAACTTGGTGATTTTTTCCTTTTGGTGCTCTTCTATCTTTACCAACATTTTTTCGAATAGATATATGTTATCCTATCTCGATTGGCTATAGAATGTATATATATTATTATCGCTTATCTGTGTATTGAACATGGTGTTAGTATGAATTAATGAAATTATATTAATTTCATGTAATGCAAATTCTTTTTTTTTTTTTTTTAATGCAAAATGATCTGCAGCAACGATCAACAAATGTTGCAAAAAATAAGGGCATAAGCATAGACAACAACCAAAAAATGTAGCAAAAAGATTATTAGCGACACTTAAAAATCGTTGAAAAAAAATTATTAGTAATATTCAATAAACGTAATAAGGTAATTCAAAAAATGTTGCAAAAAAGCTTATTAATAGCATTAGTATAAGGTTGCAAAAGGTTATTAATATTGGGAAATAAAATGGATGGAGGTAATATGTACGACACGATATGAAATATATGATCGCAAACAAATAGCAAGATAAAAGGCAAATGATTAATTGGCAGATGAATGAAGTATTTCATTTAATTGACGAATATGGAGAAAATAAATGCAATAACTATGCATACACAATTATTCTATATTTTAATAATACAAAACTTGTGAAAGGATTCTAATATTTATATGGGCACACGCCAAACCTTAGAAATATTACGAAAAAAAATGGAAACAAGATCAAAAAATCATGTAGAATAAAGGAAACAATATTTTTTTCCGATAAAAATGCATGAAATAAAAAATAATAATATTTTTCAAATAAAAATGCGTGTAATAAAGGAAACAATATTTTACACCCCCCCCCCCCCAAAAAAAATCAACTTAAGTTGGGTCAAAAATCAAAAATTTTCCACCTTGACACAAACTCCGATGCAATGAACGAAACTCCAAAATTTCTCTACCTAAAAAATATATCCGACTGCAACGAAAAATTCAAACTCTTCAACAGGAGCCAAAGTTTCTCAAACATAAAAATACTCATCGTCTTCCATGGTATCCAATGCAAATACATGAACCTAAACACTAGATTTTCCAAAATTCACAAAAAATTAGAAATTACCAAATAGGGTCGAAGTACACACTGTAATAGAATCAACTCCCAATACTTTAATAGAAGCCCTTGGCTAGTCTCAACACCATAAAAATAAAAATAAAAAAAAGGCTAAAAGCATGTGTAATCAAATCAGCTTTCACGTACCTATGAAGTAAAGGAAACAATACTTTTTTTCAATAAAAACGCATGGAATAAAGAAACAATATTTTCCAATAAAAGCGCGTGTAACAAAGGAAACAATATTTTTCCCTGAAAAATTCAACCTAATTTGAGTCAACAAATCCAACAATTAACATTTAAAATATGTTGTCGTACATTTCTACTCTACGACAATATCGAGATTTGCAACATATGTCCCAATACTATTTTTGTTGTAGCGGCTATTAATTTACGTTCCCATTTTCATTTTTAATCTTGTTAAGCTTACTATATGTTACAAATGAGTCGCCTCTGCATCACTGTAATCTATAGTTCATATGTTACTTATTTATTAAAAAAAATATATCCCTCTTTTATATATAATGATTAATTTTTATTGTAGATGAATAATAATTTCTTTTGAATTTGAAATTATCATCTCATGTAAGATAAGCTTTCCTCAATCATTATGACCTAAGGATACGACGAGAAGTTCAATTCTTGGTACATGGGAATTCAAAACCATTACAAATGAAGAATAAAAAAGGGAAAGTTACATAGCTAGGTTATAAATAGAGGATCAAATTGAAAAATCAGGTAAATATATAAGAACATCAAAGATCAAGAGTATCTTTAATCTATTATATTTGAAAATAATTGTGTTGTAAATCTTTGTGTAATTTTTTGACATGCATAATTTTTTTTCTTACCAATTTTCTGTATTTTTTTTACATGTATGTAACTTTTTTACAATGAAATTTGGAAAACCTACATTTTATAAGTTACAATTACTTTAACTTACACCTCGTGTTATTTTAGATTTAACCATATTAGTGCATTTTTTGAAAATTATAATTTACAATGTGTGATAATAATATTACCGTGTGTGTAGATTTTTTTTAATTGTAACCTACATTGGTTGTTAATGTAGTTACAATGTGTTAATCCGTCACCACAACCTTCCCAACTATCATATATGCATCACCATTCACCCAAACCATCACCACTATTTGCACCACCATCTCGCTACCATCAATACCTCCACTATTACCTACCATCACCATAATTCATCAAGAACCTGAAACCAAATCTAGTCTCCCAACTGCTACAAATCCAAATATTTGACCACCGCCAACTTTTTCATCTCTACCCACCACTTTCGCCATCAACACCATCACATCGTGCTTCCAAATCACTCTTGTGATCAGTATGATGGCTACCTACCTTCACTTTTTACACGTGTGATGTACCCAACAAATCTTGGCTCAACTTAAGTCCACGCATATGGCTCCTTTACACTACAACATTTCATTAGAAGCACACGGCTTTTTTCGGAGGTGGGAAGGCGACTCCAAACATTTCGATGATCAAGTCGGTCAACTTATGTATAAAATTGAGCGTGGGACGACAGAAAATGTGAATGATATTAGTGTACGGACATTAGGGTTTATAAAAGAATAAATGAGAATAGTATTTCTCGGAGTATGTAAAATTTCATTACTTTCAAATAGCACTAAGTGTGAGATTTTACAATTTAGAAGGTAGAATGGTTACCATTAAATAGAGAAGCACGTGATCTCATCTTGATGATCAAGACACTAGAAATGACAATAAGGCGAGTTAGGGGCAAGGTAGGTTCCCCGCCCCTATCTCACTGGGCATTTTTCCGCTCCATTACCCATTTAAGGAAAGGCAAGGCGGGGCGGGGCGGGCGGGCATTTGCCCCATTTACATAGCCGTTTAATTTTTTTAAAGTTTTTTATAATTCATTTTATTGTTCTCATTCATTAAAATGAGACAATAATATAGTTATTCAATTTTTAATTAATTTATTTATTTTAAAAGTTAAATTATTCGAAGATATTTGGTAAACTAAAGTTTTTATTGCTTATCATAATCTTTAGATAATTTTATTTGTCATCTTCTATTAGAATTAATGAAATTTCGTGCAGTTTTTCATTTTTAAAGTATTGAATTCTTAAATAACAATAAAAAAAAATTAAACAGGATAGAATGGGGCTCCTGTTACCCGTACCCACACTATACCACCTCGACCCAGACCCGATTGCTTGATTAAGTGGGTAATTATCGCCTCGTTCGAGGCGGACCCACGATATCTGGTATGACGGATTTTTTTGCCATCCCTCCAAGACATCTTGTCATAGACATCATTCCATCAATCTTAAGTTCAAAGGCATTAAATAATTCTAAAAAGTAGCCACCCTGCAGTTTAGGTCTGGCATGTAAAGAGTAGAATGACAAGTGACTTGATATGGTGATTGTTGCAGTGTGGTCACATCAATTAATCATAGAAAACCTTGTACGAATGATGTTCTAGGGGAGGTGGCTTCATGTGCCTAAAGCCTATTTCCTTCTAAAAGGTTAAACCCTAACCTTAAGGGTCCCCCACCACCCCTGTCCTGGAATATCGTGAGGGAGGTAAATCGCAGGTTATGCTTCCAAGGGTATAGGGTGGAAGGTTGCTTGTACACTTGCACTTACCCAAGAGCCAAATTCATATTTCAGGATTCGAACTCTTGACGCAGCAGCCTCAAGTAAAGCTGGATTTCTCCACCCTCCCCTTTTACCACTTGGAGATGTGCCCTGAAGGCCTATTTGCTTCTAATTAGTGTTGCAGCAGGTCATATCGACTCACCGTGTCCATGCAATGTTTGGTCTCTATATGAATGTTTGACAAATTCGACGGAGTTCATCACTCTGACTATCTAGGGTCCTCGAATAGATCAAGTAGGGTAGTGATGATGAGTGTGTGTCCAAGTTCTCTGTCGTTTATTGGAATCTCATTAGATGAGATGTGACAAACTCTAAACTCAATTCTAGTCCCTAAACCACAACAAACTCAATCAAGAAAGTTAGGGGGATGAGCCAACAAAAAATTATTTTTCTATTCGTCTCTAACCTCATTCAAGAATTGTAAGTACACTCCATATGCTCGTCAGATCTATAAGTATTATTCACTTCTTCACCAATCATTTACACTATTTACACACAATCATAGGTTCTATACTGTGCACTTCAAATCATGAAGACAGATTTAACCAACAGAATTCACAATTTCTTAATATTCTACACCAACAAAATATCTCAAAAGAGTGCATTTGATGGCTAATATTTTTCATGAAAAATGTTATTTTTCATCCAAATTTCTATTTTTGTACTGTTTGATTAATATTTTTCTAAGATAAATATTTTTCTACTTGGTCACGTAACTATATTTTCCTTGAAAACAAGGAAAATATTTTATAAGGGAAGTATGTTTTTATTTTTCAGTTAATTCATTTCCTCTTTCTTTCTCTTCTACTCCCTCACTCTCATCTACCTACTAATAAAAAATGAACAAGTATAATATTTTATAAGTTGAAAATAAAATCAATCAAACATATTTAATTAACAATTTTCACGCAAATAATTTTTGGAAAATTTAATTGCTTAAAATTTATTTTCTTTTCATATAAATTACATGCTTACAATCAAACACATTCTAAGTATTTCGTAGATAGATCAAAACCTTTTCTATTTTGGTAATTTTGACAATAGTTTATTTTTTTCCAATTAAACATTAATAAAATGGAAGTATATATAAATAATGGATTAATTTCCAATGAAATTATAGACGTGGGACCCAGTTCTGTGGGTCTTCAAGACCTGGCACAACTTGTCAATCTTATCGAACCAAACAACCACAACTGCAATTCATAATTTAGAGTTAAATTTAAAAGCATTATCGTCACATAAGTTAAGATTTTGTTTTTGAAAAATTGTTCCTCTCATTTGTTTGTTAACAAAATCTAGTCGGCCAACTGGTGGAATATAATGCTCTAATTGTGCAATGTGTTGGTAAATTCTGTAATTTATATTATTTTCAAAGATTAATTTATATATCTTGATTAGTTGTTGTCTTTCAATCAACAGTATTTAAAATATTTATTGAAATATATTCATTTGAAGTGCATGAATTTGGACTTTTTTTTATTTTTTATTTTTTTGTCATCAGTTCGACGGCAAATATATTAATGTAACTAGGAAGAAAAAAAATCTATTGTTCAACGGTCACGCCCACAGACACGGCAGTTATTTGATTTAAATAACTCTGATTAGTAATATATATTATAAGATGATTAACAAATGGATTCCTCAATAATAATGTACGGACAGATGTACAAAAGTCAAAAGAGAAAGTACAATTGTCGACAAATTTGATTTATTTTGGCTTAAGGTTATGTCATTGGAAAAAGACTTTCAATACTTTATCAACCAATCCTTGTACATTTCAAATAGAGAAATTAAAGTCAATATTCCTACGGATGTTATCTTTAATATTATAATTATTAGCAGCTTGTTTGGGAGATATTTTTTGTCCCAAAAAATTGATTTTTTGACCGTTATTTCACTATTTTAGTCGTCATATTTGACTTCCTCTCTCACATGTAGACCCCACTTTTTTCCTATTGGTCAAAAAATCAATTCTCAAAATCAATCCCAAACAGACTCTAGATATAGTTGTAAATTCGACAAGACAATTAATAGAAGAAAACAAAAACGATGTATAAGAATAATGAAGCAAAGTCTGCCACTCCAAATATTTTGAAGGTGTGCACCGGTGCTAACAGAATAATAAAACATGTGCCTCCCTAAATACCAGAGTTAGTCTAGCACCATACCATTATTTTTAGTCGAACTACAATTTTGACCATACTCTTCTTTAATTGGAATAATAATAATAAACTTTTACATGCTTGTAAGATCAAATAAGGATTTCTTAAACAAATTCAAAAATATTTGAGAATTGGTGCACCTTTAGACGCTAATTGATTTATATCGTTAAATCACACTATTTCAGATCGAGATACAATGTGGCATTCTGATTCACCACCCTATTGTAATGGTTCATGACTCTTTCGTATTCACTTGTTGCACTAAAGCTATCTCCTTAGTTATCGTACTTAGTCAATGTTATCACCATGTTGGATCACGTAGCTAAGTTATCGCCACTCGTGTGCCACCCAATGAGCACCTCATTGCGCCACGGTTCTATTTTCAAAAACTCTAAGGCTCCTAAACTCCTAGAGGCAATGCTTATATCCAAAGTGTAAAATAAACCTCTAAAGTGCCCAATGACAACGTGTGCAAGCTTGGGCTTGGGTTGGATCATGGCCGAGTCGTGGGCACTTTCACGAGTGAAAAGAAGTCAAAATTTGTTAGAAGTTTGAATGAAAGATTAATTTTCCACATATCTAAAGCTTCTCAACATAAATGTTCTAGAGACTTATTTCAATTCACCTCTTGTCCATTTAACCAACCAAGTTAATATACGTTGTAACAACCTAATTAACGCCGTTAATTAAAAATGGCACCCACCTAACAAGTTGTTCAAAGTTTGCTAAAAGTTTGTTAAACTCATTTAATAACTCCTATAAATTTAAATTAACTTCAACAATATTTGATACGTTACATGGAATTAAACAAGTTTGCTTTCACTCAACTCCCAAATATGTCAATTAGGTTTAATATTCTTTGAGTTCAAAAATTTTCGCACTCACCCAAGATTGATGAGCCATCTTTATCCCAATTCTTAAGCCTTCTTTAGATGTCTTTCTCGTGGATTATGATCTTAATTATATTTTTCTTCATCGTTTGACCGTGCTTAAGCTAAGCTTTAAAGTTTAGACTTAAATTTAAATAAATTATTATTCTCAAGTTGTATTTAACTATATTATATTTTCTATTAGAAAAGTAAAATAAGAATTTTTTAAATATTAAAATTGTACTACATTTAAATTCATCAAACTCTATTAAGAATTTGTTGTAACGTGTGATGTGAATCACAAACATTGCGAAACAGCTGGTTTAAAATTGAGTCGAGTAGGACAAGTTTTAGGATTGTTGCCAATACTTTAATGAATTTGATATAAAATTATTTAAAAATTAATATTTGGTCACGTCTATAAAGTATAAAACATTAAAATCTAATGATGTGTATTTTATATTGAGTTGGTACGGAAACCGACGATCCTATCTCAATTCAAGAATAATTATTATAATCATGAAGAAATAAGTAGATAACAAATATCCTCATTCAACTAATCTTCATTTTTAACCAATATTTATATATATGATTATTCCCACAATATAATTTTAAAAAATGCAACTCGCAAAATTTTTAAGGAGCTGGAATTCAACTAAATGTGCAACTATACATAAAATAAACACAATCTAGGCTAACGTACAAATCATGATATGATAAGAACGATTGTGCGAGTATTCATGTCAATTTTCTACGTTCAAAATTTGTATTTAACGTTATAATGGACAACATTTATGTTATTATACCTTGGGTTCCCTCTTAATTGATCAACTTGTTAAGAGGAGTATGTTTAACTCTTATATGCTAGTTATTGTTTCACTATTTAATCGATATATGATTGACAAATACTAGAATTTGAATGCTCGTTCGAGAAATTTTTTTAATGGATGAATCGCTTCTGCGAGCTTGTTAAACTTTAATATATTAAGTTCTAAAGTTTTATTTAAATGCCAATTTCGTCTAAACCTCCTTACATATTGATTATTATTTTAATATTCAATTTACATGAAATTTATTCCCAACAATTTACTACTATTCGGTGTAACTTAAATAATCGAAATGTGAACTAGCTAGTCGATTTTGATGATGAAATGACCCGCTTGATGATTATTCTAACTAATTCTAAAATTTCCATGTTTAACCGGTGACAAGACTGGATTTTTACTAGGTTTCCATATTACTGGTTCAATTTTGATGGTATTGATGAAGTCATAAATAGATTTTTTTCAAAATATTTACTCTAATTAAATGATAAAATATTGTAACAGTCCACATCTAGTGCGCAGTAGTGCACATTGATTTGTTCAACGCTGTAATTTAATGCTCACTGCAAATGGATATAATCGCAGAAATAATAATGTGGAAGTTGACCGTATTTCACGGGCAGCCAGGCCTATATGCTTTTAGAGTTGACTTTTTTTCTAATCAGGTTATGTCAGTACGCAATATACGGCCTCGCTCATCCGTACATCTATTATATATATACACAACTCTCGTCTTTCACATATAAGAACTCGTACTTATCTCCGCCCACTCCAGCCCCACCCCACTCGCGCCCCTTCTGTATCTATAATCTATATTCATATATAAATATACATACAGGCTCCGTTTGTATGTAAAGATGATGTACGAGCAGCGACACCAGAGGATGGACATGAAGAAGAGGTCCCAAGATAGGAGAAGAAAATCATCAAATGTAGAACAAAAGCTTGAAATTGTTGATCTTAGTGGGATGTCTTTGGAGGCTCTGCCTAACCCTCTTCTCAATCTAGGGACCATCTGCAAATTTGACCTTTCCAACAATAATCTGCAGGTACCGTTTCATTGAATAAATGCCATGTTTATGACTCTGTACGGTTAGATCTTTCAGTAGATGTAACCATAGATGTTAATCGAACGCGGGTTTTTTTTTTTTTTTTTTTTTTTTTTCTGATAGGTTATGTTGATCGATATCTCTACTCGTCAATCTTTTTGGATTGGGGTAGACTCTTAAGGTGCTAAAGAAGTGTTGAACTAGTCGGGACATTTAGGTGCACCAGTTGATTCCTTTCTCCAATAATCTTATGCAAAAAGTTTTGGTTCATGGTTAGAAAATCATTAAATGGGACCGGGATCAGTAAAATCTTTTGAAGTTTTATGTAACTACCGTTTTGGTCAAATTATATATTAGAGACCTAAAAGTCACCAAATAGTTCTATACATAGGGGATGATATACATACATAATGGTGTAGATAAGAGTTTAACCCCCTCACATGAAGAGTAACCCGCGTATGCTCCCAGGGCACATCTCCAAGTGGTAAAAGTGGAAGGTGAAGAAATCCAGCTTTGCTTGAGGCTGATGCGTCAAGGGTTCGAATCCTGAAATATGGATTTGGCTCTTGGGTAAGTGCAAGTGTACAAGCAGCCTTCCACCCTATACCCTTGGAGGCATAACCTGCGATTTACCTCCCTCACGATACTCCAGGGCAGGGTGGTGGGAGACCCTTAAGGTTAGGGTTTAACCTTTTTTTTTTTTTTTTTTTTGAATAACCTACGTACAATAAATTATGCGGGCCCTTCTTCATGTGAAGAGATGTAAACCCCTATATGCACTCTAAAGTGTACAAGTATCAATTCCCTTTATACGTACATCAAGTCAACACATACATTTGGTAAGAATTATGTAAGTTAATATGGCATGATTCTAAAGATAAATTATGTATAAAAAAATTTTGGGCATGAAGATAGATATAATTATCGTGCTTCTTGCTTTTTGAATCGTGTTGAATATAACATATATATGAAACATATTAAAATTTATAGAAAAATACTTGCTATGTATTGTGCAAAGAGAATAATATTATTAGAAAAATTATCACTATTGGTGTTTATTTGTAGCTCCATATGTGGAACTATTATTGTCATTACAAAATATGACTCCTAGTGCAAAAGATGGAAAGCCATCATAATGTATATTGACTTGTGCCCAAGATTTAAAATATCACCCACAATAATGGAATATTTGGTAGACAGAATTAGAAATATATAGTATATCATGTACATGGATACGTCTATCATATCCTATAGTCATGTCGACTCCAGCCTTTCAAATTTATATGACAAATTATATTCCAATGATTAATCGGCGCTTTCCTGCATCAGTTACTAAAACTTTTTCTCTTCTTCATTTGGCAGATTATACCAGAGTCTTTAATAGCAAGGCTTCTTAATGTGGTCGTGTTCGATGTCCACTCGAATCAGCTCAAAACCCTTCCAAACTCAATAGGTTGCTTGTCAAAACTCAAGGTTTTGAATGTATCTGGCAATCTTCTTCAATCTCTTCCTAGGACCATCGAAAACTGTAGGTTTGTCATGCCTCCTTTACCCTCACTATATAATATTCTGTGTTGAGATATGATGCTTTGCTGCTTAGCAACGATACTTAGTATATCATTTCTCCTTTTGTATTTTAGTTCATTTATGTAATATTTCTTTCATGACTAGTTTTCTGACATTATTTACCATAGAATTCTTGATTAACTCATATGGAAAATTAAGCTAGAATAATCTTTTGTGTGATCATATCTTGATTCTCAAATGTTTGTCACAACAAACAAAAGTCAAATTTTCGTTGTCTTCAATATGACTCGATTATCTTCTAGATGTAATTCTTCAATTTTTCATTGTTGTCTATATGACTCTCTTCCTATCATGTTAATCTCATTGAGTTCAGCATACCAAACATGCATATCCATTATCTTCTAGATATAGAGGGTGTTTAGTGGAGATTAAAATTAGATTTTTTAGTAAATTGTAATAGAAGTTTTTGAAATGTGTGAAAAGTTGTGAGATTCATGAAAAATGTGGTTAATATTGATTGTTTGACTTTGATTTAGATTTTTATCCGTACAAAATGGGCTCATAATTCTTTTTGGTGCAATCTATATCGATGATTCGATCTTGCATGCACTAACATTAAGTGGTGTAATCTACAGATCATTGGAAGAGTTGAATGCAAACTTCAACCAGTTAACACAACTGCCAGACACAATTGGATTTGAACTTCTCAACCTCAAAAAGCTTCATGTAAACTCAAACAAGCTTGTATTCCTCCCTTCCTCCACCTCCCACCTAACTAATCTCCAAATACTAGACGCCCGCCTGAACTGCCTCCGGTCGCTCCCCGAAGACCTTGAAAACCTAATCAACCTCCAAGTCCTCAACATTAGCCAAAATTTCCAGTACCTTTCAACTCTACCATACTCCCTAGGCCTCCTTATCTCTCTTGTTGAGTTGGATGTCAGCTACAACAAAATCGCCGTTTTGCCAGCATCTATCGGTTGCCTTAAGAAACTCCAAAAACTTAGCGTCGAAGGGAATCCGCTGGTGTCTCCCCCACTCGAACTTTTCGAGCAGGAATTGCATGTGGTGAAAGAGTACTTATGTGACAAAATAAATGGACCCCAGAAAAACTCCCCCAAGAAAAAGTCATGGTTTGGTAAGTTGGCAAGATGTTATACATTCAATGGGGCAAACATACCCTATGATGATAGAGAAGGGTTCGCAATGCCCAATTATAAGACCATTGATGGCCTTTCTTCACCTAGTTACATGGGGATGTTTTCTCCAAGAAGACTCTTTTCACCTAAGACCTACTTTTCAAGATAAGGACTTGAAAATCCACTGGTAATGAAGTCAAAATTAATGTTTATTTTTCTTTCTATCTTTTATTAGGTTTTAAAAATGCATATTTGTAGTGTGATTTTTGTAGCATATTCTTGCGTGTTTGTAATTAGTAATTTGTAATTAATGGTGGCGCTCTCAGTTAAATTTTATCATGCGTCCTCTGTAACATTCAGTTATGAACTGTACATGAGATATTCGCTTGCTGTAATTCATGACTATACGCAACGAGAGTGAACATTGCTTAAACGCAGGCGAAAGAGAAATAGTTCTACAAAATCTTGATTTAGAATCATGTTACCGAAAATTCAACTAGCAAAAATAAACACATAGTTGTGTAATTTGATGTGAAATGGTATGGCCAGAGCTGGCTTGAGTATAAAAGTTAATTAGAGACGGATCTAGTATTTTGTTAAAGGGATCAAAACTTAAAGAAAGTCAATATAATAAAAGGGTATGTAACAAAAAAAGTTGGGTGGACATGGTTCCATTTTGTTCTGGTTCTAAAAGAATCAAACTGAACCATGAACTAATGATTTTAATTTTTTTATAATGGAACCAAATGATTTTTTTAAGCTAGGAACCAAATCGGAACCGAACTTAAAGGGGGCCAAAAACCCACACAATAAGTTGCAAGATTCAATCGATCAAAATAACAAAAATTAAACTTGTAGAAAATAAAGAACACAACAAGATTTTTTGACTGAAGCCCTAGAGGTTCTCAGTGATTAAGCACTTAATCCCCTGTTGAGCATCCAATCGAAAGTGGATATTGTTCAGTTGCACTAAAGCCCCCAAAAACAGGCAATCGAAGGTTATGGAGTTCAACCACTACAAAAATACACAAAAAAGAGACTTATCTCTTCAAAATGAACTACTAATCTGCCTCAGACCCACAACGAATCAACAGACCACATCCCTAACCTCAACACATGAGGACTCTAAGTATTACTCTAGAATATACAAGTATTCAGTGGTTAAAACCTTCAAAATACTAATCGAATGAGAAGATTGATTACAAGAAAAGAGAGAAGCAGAAAACCCTCGCTAGAAAGCACAGAAGAACTCTCTCGAACCCTCACATGAAAAGTCAAACGAATGAACAGTCACACGGCCAAATGAAGCGTCAAGTCCTTTTTATATCACCAAAAAATGTAACCCTTCATCTAGGGATGTAAACGAGCCGGGCCGAGGTGGCTCGCGAGCCTAAAGTTTCGGCTCGAGCTCGGTCCGGTCAAAATGGCCGAGCTTTTTTGCGGGCTTGAGCCGGGCCGAGCTTTAAAATAGGCTCGACCCGAACTTTGCTAGGGCTTTTTCCAGGCCGAGCCGAGCAGGCTCGTTTTCTGTCCCCCATCTTTTTTTTCTTCCTTCTAAACTGATACCTTAAAAGGCAGCAATTCGTTGCCTGCCTTTTAAAAGCAACAAGCTGCCGTCTTTAAAAAGCAACAGTTTTGCTGCCTTCAGCCTCAAAATTTTAATTTTAATTTTTTAAAAAAAAAAACTCGTGAGCTCACGAGTCGGCTCGGGCAAAGCCCATGACCCCAAAATGGGGAGCCGAGCCGGCTTGGGTTTTTCCCGAGCCGCGTCATGGGCGGTCCAAGCTGGTGAGCCCGATTGCCATCCCTATCTTCATCCAACGGTAGGAATAGTGCGAAGTGTCATCATCAAGCGGAATGCCACTTGTAAAGTCGCGTTTTCATAATACGTTTAATGGGCTAAAAATATGGGATCATCAATACCACAGTTTGAGTCACAACACGAACCATTCGATTTTGGTTTGACTAGGTTTGGTTCTAGTTTAATTTCTTAAATTTTCGGACTTGCATCTTATCTATAAGGTAGTATTATATAAATAATAATAATAATAATAACAATAATAATAATAATAATAATAATAATAAATACCAAACATACAGCATGTTCAAATTATCAATCATCAAAATCACAAAAATCTAAACTAACAATCAAGATATAATCATAATTTGAAAACACAAAACAATTTTCATTCCCACATGAAAGATTATCCAGTAAGTAATAACAATAATTAACTCAATTAATTGCGGTAGTTTTGACGGCACACTCCCACAATAAAAGATGAATTATGCAAAAATTTTACGATCCACTTTTATAGTTAACCATTAAACATTTAATACTCCACGAACATTTATTGGATTTTCCTCTATTTGTAAATTAAAAAAAAATGTCAAATAATCCAAGTGAAAAATATTTTAAAGGCTTTTTAAGTAACTGACCAACTCTATTTTCAATCTTGAAAGAGTCGCCTCCATTGACGTGATGAAATGTAGCGTCGGCATGCCGTGATGTTATGTAAATTGAAAATGAATGTAAGAGAAATAATTCAAATGAATATATATATATATATAAAATTAAGTTTGTTTCTGGTTCTAGTTCTCTAGAACTAGAACTAAAACCAAAAGTAAATGTTTATCGATTTGAAGGACTAAAATCATTATTTTTTTTGTAAAATCAAACCGAACCGCTCAGTTTGGTTCGATTCTATTTTGATTTGGTTTGGTCGAGACATCTTATCGACCCCTAGACATTAATATTTATTTAAGTCATTCTCATCAAAAATTTTAAACATTATATATGTTTATAATAGAATCTAGACCTATTTTTTAAGCAAATTCACATTCATGAAGTGTGGCACAATGAGAATGAAGGTTGATTTTCGGTCAGTTCATCTTTAAATATACTTTCACCAGATTCATATGTCTTTTTAAGGAATAAAAAAATTGTTTTTCCCATATTGGCAGGTTCATCTTTCATCTGTAAATTCTAAAAACCGCGAAAGAAAAAAGGAGAAAATAAAGCGACACAAAAGCTAACAAAATAAATAACAATCTAATTTAAAAATAAGCTGGCAAGGCAAACAAGTTTCGAATAATTAAAAATTAGTATGCCGACAAGGAAACAACACTCCAAATAATTCATTTAAATAATAAGTACCTACTAAATGTGTGTATTCCAAGAGTGGTGTAATATTGAATGTGGAATTCAAGCAACTCGAAATGAGGAATCAAATTTCAAATCTATCAGAACTAGTAGAGTAAAATTTGAGTTGAATTAGAATTAATAAACCATGAATAAGTTAATTTGACAATATGATTCACAGATAGTGCAATGGTCCAATATGGCTTTGCAACCTAAATTTCTAAGTGCTATTTTGGTGTAAAATCTAAATTTTGTTTAGGGTGTCTTTGAGATTGTGATTAATTTTTAAAATTTTTCTAAATTTAAGTTTTTTCAATTGAGATTTTAATTGATTTTATTGAAATCCATTTCATTAAAATTTAGATGTCCCAAATTGAGATTTTAATGAAATTTAATAAAATCTTTTAAAATTTAGAGTGTGTTTGATTGGTTTTATTTTCCATAAAAATGTCATTTTTATCCAAATTTCTATTTTTGGAATGTTTGATTTAAAAAAAATATTATGAAATTTTTTTTCAACTTTTGATCATGTAACCATATTTTCCTCAAAAACAAGGAATATATTTTCTTTAGAAAGTGATGATTTTTATTTTTCAGATAATTCACTCTCTCTTTCTTTCTCTCATCTATCTCCTCTCCCTCTCATCTACCAATGAATAGAAAATGAACAAATATAATATTTTATAGACTGAAAACTAAATCAATCAAATACATTTAATTAATAATTTTCATATAAATAAATTCTAAGCAATTGAATTAACTATAAATTATTTTATTTCCATACAAATTTCATGCTCCCAATTAAATGCACATTTAGTTATCCTTAATAACTAGATGGATTTATAAAAATTTCATTAATAAAGAGATTTTAAAAGATTTTGATGGCCTTCAATCTTAAAAATATTTATAACCAAATCTTTTAAAATTTCACCATATTTGATGAGATTCTTGTGAAATTTGTAAAAATCTTCAAATTCATGAAATTCATTAGGATTTATAATATTTTAAAATCCATCAAAATCTTAGTTGAGACGCTAAAGTTCTTGATTATATAAAGATTATATAAGCATCATGCATTTAAAATCGAACACGATTTATTTTCTTCCTATTTGCAAGAATTTATTGAGTAATGTCATGAAATTTGCTTGGAAAACTTTGACTGAAACATCTCTTTGGTCAAAATTTTTTAGGGCAAAATATATAAAAGACAAACATATATCCCAAGTGGATGCTGCTAAAGGATCAAGATTCTGGAACATGATTATGAGGTGCATGCCAAATGTTCTTAAACGATCTAGATGGCGAGTGAAGGAGGGTAGTGTTTCGTTTTGGTAGGATAGATGGTCAAACATGGATCCTTTGGGGGATTGGATGATGGTGGTTGAACAGCCTAAAATCTTGATCAAAGATCTTAAAGTTGACAATGGGTGGAATGAAAGGCTGTTGTAGGAGCTTGTTGGGAGAGATCAAGCTGGAGAAGTTCTTGTTAAATTGGGAAAAAATGATACAGGTAAAGACAAATGTGACTTCTCCGTCCCTTTAATTCCTACTTTTTTTGAATTCAATCACAATTAAAATTTGATTCTGAATCAAATTCTAAGGGTGGACATGATTTCATTTGATTCTAATCGAAGAGAATCGAATCGAACCAATGACTTTTTTATAATGAAACCAAATGTTTTTTTTCCTTTATTTTTTTTTTAAATATGGAACCAAATCATAACCAAACAATTCGATTTTGGTTTTGTTTGATTTGGTTTGGTTATTGTTTCATTTCTTAAAGTTTTAGATGTGCACCATATCCGTAAGTTAGTAATATGTACCTAAATAAAAAATAAATATCAAACATTCATCAAGTTCAAATTATCAATTATCAAAATCACCAAAATCCAAATTAACAAACAAAATATAGTTATAATTTGATGACACAAATCAATTTTCATTTTCATACAAAGATTGTCTAATAAATAATAACAGTGATTCACTAAATTAATTGGAGTAATTTTAAAGGCACATTCCCACAATAAAAGATGAATTATGCAAAAATTTTACGATCCACTTTTATAGTTAACCATTAAACATTTAATACTCCACGAACATTTATTGGATTTTCCTCTATTTGTAAATTAAAAAAAAATGTCAAATAATCCAAGTGAAAAATATTTTAAAGGCTTTTTAAGTAACTGACCAACTCTATTTTCAATCTTGAAAGAGTCGCCTCCATTGACGTGATGAAATGTAGCGTCGGCATGCCGTGATGTTATGTAAATTGAAAATGAATGTAAGAGAAATAATTCAAATGAATATATATATATATATAAAATTAAGTTTGTTTCTGGTTCTAGTTCTCTAGAACTAGAACTAAAACCAAAAGTAAATGTTTATCGATTTGAAGGACTAAAATCATTATTTTTTTTGTAAAATCAAATTGAACCGCTCAGTTTGGTTCGATTCTATTTTGATTTGGTTTGGTCGAGACATCTTATCGACCCCTAGACATTAATATTTATTTAAGTCATTCTCATCAAAAATTTTAAACATTATATATGTTTATAATAGAATCTAGACCTATTTTTTAAGCAAATTCACATTCATGAAGTGTGGCACAATGAGAATGAAGGTTGATTTTCGGTCAGTTCATCTTTAAATATACTTTCACCAGATTCATATGTCTTTTTAAGGAATAAAAAAATTGTTTTTCCCATATTGGCAGGTTCATCTTTCATCTGTAAATTCTAAAAACCGCGAAAGAAAAAAGGAGAAAATAAAGCGACACAAAAGCTAACAAAATAAATAACAATCTAATTTAAAAATAAGCTGGCAAGGCAAACAAGTTTCGAATAATTAAAAATTAGTATGCCGACAAGGAAACAACACTCCAAATAATTCATTTAAATAATAAGTACCTACTAAATGTGTGTATTCCAAGAGTGGTGTAATATTGAATGTGGAATTCAAGCAACTCGAAATGAGGAATCAAATTTCAAATCTATCAGAACTAGTAGAGTAAAATTTGAGTTGAATTAGAATTAATAAACCATGAATAAGTTAATTTGACAATATGATTCACAGATAGTGCAATGGTCCAATATGGCTTTGCAACCTAAATTTCTAAGTGCTATTTTGGTGTAAAATCTAAATTTTGTTTAGGGTGTCTTTGAGATTGTGATTAATTTTTAAAATTTTTCTAAATTTAAGTGTTTTCAATTGAGATTTTAATTGATTTTATTGAAATCCATTTCATTAAAATTTAGATGTCCCAAATTGAGATTTTAATGAAATTTAATAAAATCTTTTAAAATTTAGAGTGTGTTTGATTGGTTTTATTTTCCATAAAAATGTCATTTTTATCCAAATTTCTATTTTTGGAATGTTTGATTTTAAAAAAAAAAATTATGAAATTTTTTTTCAACTTTTGATCATGTAACCATATTTTCCTCAAAAACAAGGAATATATTTTCTTTAGAAAGTGATGATTTTTATTTTTCAGATAATTCACTCTCTCTTTCTTTCTCTCATCTATCTCCTCTCCCTCTCATCTACCAATGAATAGAAAATGAACAAAAATTTAGAGTGTGTTTGATTGGTTTTATTTTCCATAAAAATGTCATTTTTATCCAAATTTCTATTTTTGGAATGTTTGATTTTAAAAAAAAAAATTATGAAATTTTTTTTCAACTTTTGATCATGTAACCATATTTTCCTCAAAAACAAGGAATATATTTTCTTTAGAAAGTGATGATTTTTATTTTTCAGATAATTCACTCTCTCTTTCTTTCTCTCATCTATCTCCTCTCCCTCTCATCTACCAATGAATAGAAAATGAACAAATATAATATTTTATAGACTGAAAACTAAATCAATCAAATACATTTAATTAATAATTTTCATATAAATAAATTCTAAGCAATTGAATTAACTATAAATTATTTTATTTCCATACAAATTTCATGCTCCCAATTAAATGCACATTTAGTTATCCTTAATAACTAGATGGATTTATAAAAATTTCATTAATAAAGAGATTTTAAAAGATTCTGATGGCCTTCAATCTTAAAAATATTTATAACCAAATCTTTTAAAATTTCACCATATTTGATGAGATTCTTGTGAAATTTGTAAAAATCTTCAAATTCATGAAATTCATTAGGATTTATAATATTTTAAAATCCATCAAAATCTTAGTTGAGACGCTAAAGTTCTTGATTATATAAAGATTATATAAGCATCATGCATTTAAAATCGAACACGATTTATTTTCTTCCTATTTGCAAGAATTTATTGAGTAATGTCATGAAATTTGCTTGGAAAACTTTGACTGAAACATCTCTTTGGTCAAAATTTTTTAGGGCAAAATATATAAAAGACAAACATATATCCCAAGTGGATGCTGCTAAAGGATCAAGATTCTGGAACATGATTATGAGGTGCATGCCAAATGTTCTTAAACGATCTAGATGGCGAGTGAAGGAGGGTAGTGTTTCGTTTTGGTAGGATAGATGGTCAAACATGGATCCTTTGGGGGATTGGATGATGGTGGTTGAACAGCCTAAAATCTTGATCAAAGATCTTAAAGTTGACAATGGGTGGAATGAAAGGCTGTTGTAGGAGCTTGTTGGGAGAGATCAAGCTGGAGAAGTTCTTGTTAAATTGGGAAAAAATGATACAGGTAAAGACAAACTGATTTGGACTAAAAGGTTGGATGGAAATTTTTCTACAAAAAGTGCTTGGGAAGCTACTAGACGTCAGGGGCAGATATCACAGTAGCATGATTGAATTTGGCACCCAAACCTACCGAAGAAGATTTCATTAAGTATGTGGTTGGCCGTGAAAGGAGGCCTCTCTATAGACGACAAAATTCGAAAGGCAGGCATTCCCATTGCATCTAAGTGTATGTGTTGCTCTTAAGGGGGATATGAGAATCTAGATCACGTATTGGCCTTGGGTGACGTTGCTCAACAAATCTGGAAAAAAGCTTCAACCTTACTGGGAATTAGATTCTTGCAAACTCAAGGATGGAGGGAGCGTGTAGAAACCTAGTTCCGAAGAGCAAAACAAACATCACATAAAAGTACTCTAATGGGTATTATCCCTAGTATAATTTGCTGGCACTTATGGATGTGGCGATGTTCAGCCAGGATGGAGGACAAGAGGGAATCTATAGAAGCTACTTGGAGGAAATTAAAGTTTGTATCCTTTGGGTAGGGCTAAAATTAAAAGAAGTGAGAACATTTAACAGAAGAAATGAATGGGTTTTGAGGGAACTTAATATCCCGCACAAGCCGATTAAAAGAAAAAACTTTAAAGTAGTGAGATGGCAATGACCATCGGAGGGTTGGTACAAACTCAATATTGATGGGTGCTGCCTGGGTAACCCTGGAATTTGTGGTGCTGGAGGTATTATTCAAAATGAAAGAGGTGATATTGACATTGCCTTTGCTAAGGAACTCAATAAGGGTACTAATAATGGAGCTGAGCTATTGGCATTATTATATGGGATTCGACATGCTAAAAGATTGGGGATCAATCGTCTCGAAGTAGAGATTAATTCATTGATTATTGTTAATTGGTTAAGGAGGAAGTTTTGTGGTATTTGGTATCTAGAAGATTACTGGAAAGAAATACAATATTTGATGTCCACAATCTCTTCTAGAGTTCAACACATATATCGAGAGGGAAACTCGTTAGCTGATATCTTGTTAAAATTGGGAGCGTCTTGTGTTTCACAAATCTGGATGAACTCTATCACAATCCCATAATCAGTTAGAGGAGCTTTGTATATGGATAAACTGAACATCCCCAATTTGCTAGGCTTTCCTACCCATAGTTTGCCTTTAAATCTTCCAATGTTGTTCTAGATTACACAAAGTTTGGCTTACTTTGATTTGGATGTAACTATGGTATTCCTTCACCACAAGTAAGGGTTTATCAATAAAAGAGTAATGACTTGGTTAAAAAAATAATAATAATAAAAAATAAGAAAGTCTTTGTGCCTTTGTCAAGAAGAGATTAGGCGGGTTTGAATTTAAGACTACGACATGGCCTACATATAAAGGGGCAAAAAAAGGTTTGCTTAAGGTTCCATGTACTGAGAAGGCCTAAAATTTATAAAATTAAAATTGACATTTTTTACATAAAAAATATTTTCTAAAAATTGGTCATGTGATCATATTTTACTCAAAAACAAAGAAAATATTTACTTTAGGAAGTATTAGGTTTTTATTTTTCAGGCCTTTCACTCTCTTTATCTCATCCATCCATCAATAAAAGATGGATAAGTATAATATATTTTAGGTTAAAAATTAAATGGCATTCTTGATTTGTAGCCAGATTTAAGTAGACTTTAAAAAATTTATTTTTAAAAAAACTTCTGATCGTGAGGTGAAGATTTTATAGTCCATAAGACTGGTGCACAAATATTGAGCCTAATCCAATAGCTTGTTATAGAAGCTTTGTAAGCAAAACATAGTCTTTAACCAATGGGTAATAGATACAATCGTAAAACACAAGATCTAATAATGTCCAATGTGGAATCTAAATTAAAACATTGAATAAAAAATGGTAGCTCATTAAAATATTTGATTTTATTTGTGATTTTGAATGTCCATGTTTTCATTCATTCTCGAATTTGTGGACAACAAATGTCAAAAGGATAATCGTATATGTACATTATGGTATCTATAAAGGTGTCCATAATATACACGTGAAATTCCATAATTGAGGGGTTGAAGAAGCTGTTTTCAACCGTACAATGATGTTACGTCACTTGTATATTATGGACACCCTTATAGACACCATAACCTACATGTAACATAACTCATGTAAAAAATATATAGCTTTAACATGTCAAGACTAAAACTGACAATTTAATATTGTGGTTGAAAGTAGAATTTCTGAAGGAATGAAGAGAATTTCAATATGAGTGTTATATAAAATATCTAGTTTGATAGGAGTGAAATGACGAGTTTTCGTTGGGCAAATGTCCAATTCTTTAGACATTTGAGTGGTTAATAGATCAAATCTCGAGTTCGCTATGGTAATTTCAAGTTTGTTGAGCAAACTTCGAAATTTGTTGGGCAAATTTTGAATTTGCTATGTAAAAGTTGTGTGTATTAAACAAATATCGAGTTTGCTATACAAATCTCGAATTTTCTATATAAAAGTCGTGTAGCTGGGTAAATATCGAGTATGTTCAACACATCTTGAGTTTGCTCATCAAATACCTAACTTCAAATGTGCCAATGTTTTATCTACAATTTCAGATTGTACTCCATTTTTTTACATAGAGCTATATATTAAATTATCTTTCCAATATATATTGTGGCTGTCTAGACCTGCTAAAAAGCTCATTCAAAGTAATTTTTGGACTGTAGTAGCTTGCTCATTTTTTATCATTAAAGTGCCTGCTTTTCAAACATTCAATAGACACTGTCAACCCTAAATCTCATCTTTGCCTTTCTAAACATGCCTTTGCACATTACAATACCCCACTTACCACATTTCATTTCCCCACCTAGCACACCACTTACCTTCCCCTGAAGAAGCCAACTTTCCATTTTTATTCACAAGTGCTTACAGTCAGCTGACAAGCATTAGTCGTACCGTCATCGAGAAAATGATGTTGGATGTCGAAGTGAACAACCAATTGGTAATGACTGTGTTGGGAATTTTCTTAACATGCACAGTGAAAAATTAAAACATATTTCGATTCTCGACATGATTTATCTTTGTGTTTAGATAGAAATTGTGATAAAAGTGATATCTTTTTACAATCTGCAAACTCCTTTGTCTTATCTTTGTTCCAGCGATCTTGATTCGCCACCCACAGTTGTCCAATTATCCAACCTCCAACGATGATCACACAGAGAACAAGATTGTAGTATTAGAGTTTTTCTTGTGCTAGCAAGAATAATGAAAATCACAACAATTTTGAAAGCCCTAATCATATTTATATAAGCACAAACGGGCTTAACTTGACCTGGTCCAATATTTAATTAACTCATTTAATTAAATCTGGTCTGTGAATTAATTAATCCAGTTAATCAATTCAGGCCTATAAATAAGCAACTCAATTAATTAATTTATTCAACACTTGTTAAATTAATTAATTGACAAATCACAATCTTTCAGTTCTCCTTTTGTGTGCGACCCATCAGGTTCCCGATCACAATGCCTAACGACGTGAAATATTATTTTTATCTAATCAGAATTGATAAATTAAAACACTCTTTTCATTTATCACCAATTTACACTCGCCGTCCCAAATTAACATCTAGCAATGTGTCAGTGCAATACATGTGACGAGAAATGTTATGTGATATGACAAAACCAAACTCGTTCGTTTACTGTGAAACTATAATCCCTTCATCAATATGATCCGATCAATTACAAGATATGGAAGTGTGTCAATCCTGAATATCGATCATATCTTTCACTCCACTATTAAATCAATATAAGTCGAAAACTCTTTTTCAACTTATGAGTACACTTTGGCCAAGGATTTTGTAACATCCCAAAAATTTTAGAATGAAAACATATTTGTTTTATATGTTATATTTCAAAAGTTGAGGGACTAAGATGTAATATATTTTAAATTCTTATATTTTGAGTCAAATAATTAAATTTGATAGAGTAAGTAAAAGTATATCGATATTGGGCGCTTTGGGTAGCTTGTAATTAATTATGGATTTTAGACTTGAGAAAAAGTTAATTTGAATAAGTTATAGCCAAGATTTTATAGTTCTAAAGTTTTAAGCTTTATTGTTAATGAAATTGGTAAGTAATATTATTTTAAATAATATGTATAGCCACGTGTGCTTTAGATTAAGGATTAATTCGCTTAGTCTCCCTTATTAGTTAGCTAGGGAAGGACTTGGAATCAGGCATAAGTAAACTAGAATTTATGTGATTAAGTCCCATTGCAATCAAATTCTATTAAAGTTCTCCACTTTTGCTCTCGGTTTGACAAAAGAAAATAAACGTAAATTAAATAAGAGTTTTATTAGTTATATTGTTCGTTTGTATTAAAATAAATTAAGCTTTGTATCCTATGCAATTAGGAGTCCAACTTATCTTAATGTGTGCATGCATGGAAAATGGTAACTTAATTGGAAATAAATTAATTCAAGGAAATGTATTTAATATGTATATATTTTTTTTATAATGTACCTTTTAAGATAATTAGCAAATTAAGATTATAATATTTTATTATATAATCACGTTAATCTTTATTTGCAAAACATGGATAATGGCTAATTCTGTTTTCCCAATTGAAATCTATTATAACAAAGTTAGTTTTCTTGATTAGCAAAAGGTCGTGTCTTTTAAGATAATTAGGAAAAGAATATAATATTTTAGTTATATAATCTTGATTATCTTTAATTTGAAAAATGATTTAACCACATCCAATTCTGTCATCCCATCCACTATAACAAAATCATTTTTGGCTATTGATGTACACTTGCATCCTATCAAATTTGTTTAAGCTCACAGAAATCAAAACGTGTCCCTTTTTGTTTTGGCATGTGAATTGGTTGGGTTTTCATAAACCGTGATCTTGTATATAATATATGAAATGAGATTATAATTTTTAAAATTCAAATAAATTTGTTATAGAATTATTTTATGTGCGATTGACTTATCTTTAAGTTGAGAATATATCTAATCCAATCTTAATCAAATTTTTTGGTTTAAATCACAAAAGGATATCTGTAACAAATTTTGTTTATATAGCATGTGGATAAATATGGTTAGTATTTTAAAGAAAATCGTATATGGATAGAGTGATCAATATTTGAAATTTAAAATCCAAGCAAATTATCCTAATCCTTATCAACTACCTTATGTTTGCCTATAAATACTAAAGCCATACACATGTTTTTGCCATCAACCCCATTCCTTTATTTTGATTTCATTCTTTAAGTTCAACAGAAATCCCCTATTATATTCATATTCTACCAAAACTATAATTCTCTTGCCTCTTTATTTTCATCTATTACATGCCCATACAAGACAACAATTCATAAACAGGAAATAAAAGAAAACAATTGGAACGTGACTCTTGGTTTTCTTTCAACATTTATTTGATAAGGTAAGATACTATGTGCAAGTTGTTCCGTCCTTTCAATATTATAATTTTGACGTGATTTATTTCATGAAATGCTAATTGACCTGCGGGTCGCTATGAAATGAAATGAAATATGAGATCTCCTTCGGGTCTTCTCAAATATGTCAGAGTATTCGATTGATTACCGATTACTCTTGATGAAATGATGGTATAGAATATTGTAAATTCATGTTTTAAAAGTTATCATATTGTTTTGGACACACTATCCTACTGAGTATAAATTACTCACTCCTTCCATCTTAACATTTCAGGTCAGATTGGTCAACGTGGATGGTGGCCGAGTGGTGCGCAGTTTGCCAAGTAATAGACATTTTTTTTAGGAATCCATAATAAATTTGTTAGAACATTTTATGTTTCTCTTTAATTCCATTCATGACACTATGTTTATTTAATTCAATATTTGAGTTTCAATAAATTAAGATTTTAAGTTTTAAATTTTATTTCCGCTTGACGTATGATGATGAAATGATATCGGTAACTCCTCAAATTTAAGTTGATAAAATTTGGGGCGTTTCAACGTGGTATCAGAGCAAAGGTTTATTTTCCTGTAGACCAAAAAAAAAATTGTATTTTAGGAAACCTCTTTTTTTTTTTTCCACTTATTGTTTGAGTTTTCTTGTTCTAGTATTTGCAAGATTGAAGAGCTTTGTCAAAAAGACTTAAACTGTCTAAGAAGAGTTTGGATTTAAGCGGTCCACTGGTGACCCCCCGCCTCATCTGGAAGATTTTTGATTGCGCGTTACTCAAATCAATAAAATAAAAGACAATATTTCGGACTATTTTAAATTTAAGAAAATCATATTTTTTTTAGAAAACTTTTTTTTAAGAAATCCTATATATATATATATATATTATATATATATATATATATATATATATATATATATATATATATGCATGAATAGGTGTTTTCTTGAAAAAAAAATTAAAGTTACTGTTCATGGATGAACAGTGACGTTAGAATAGTGAAAATAAAATGAGATTTTTTTTTTTTTTTTATGGCATTATGTGCCTTAATCAATATGTAATTGTATATTTTGAAACAAACTTCTCCCATGTTAGCCGACATTTGCTTCTTAAGTGAATATTAATTTGTAAGTTCTTAAAACTATATTCAACTCTATTTTGTACTTGTGTGTTACTACTATGATTTTACTTTCAAGGATGTACATGTATTATATGTTTATATATGAGTATGCAATTTTATGGTAACATGAATTTTTAATTGCATATTAATTGGTTTAAAACTATATTGGATTAAATAATAAATAGTACTCAAAAAGATGAACATTAACTTCAGTTTAAGTAATACTAATGTGTATACCTTTCTTGACATATTAAATTGCTTACGTAATTAATGTACATATTTCGAGTAAGAATTATTTTTTTTACAATTAAGTTCATAACGTAGACTAAAATATATTATTTTTGTATTCGTAAAAGGATACTTGTGAAAATAAAATGAAATATCTTATTATTGTGTGGTTACCTCTGGTGAAAGTTTTAGTAAATAAATAAATGGCTCGATTGACTTTTGCTAAATTTTCATGCCTACGGTAACTTGGAATTTACTTGGTACTTTTTCCCATGATAGATGTAAACTAGTAAAAAAAAAATAAAAAAAGATGAGGTTAATCATTAATTATCCTTTAAATTTTTAATTTTTTTTTTTTTGCAAGTTAATATATGATATGTTAAAATTTCCTAACTACCCTTTTATGTTCCATTATCTATGCATAAAAATCAAAGTACAAAGCTTCATCAATCTTTCTGTATTCACGTATTGGCAAGCCCATTAGCATGAAATGGAAATTTTGATAAACAATTTTTAGAAACAAGTATTATAAAAGATTCTTGGCACCCAGCATCCACCAATCAACTACCATCTGACGGACCGAAGGTATTACGTAATATGTTTTTAATTTTGAGCATGAGATATACATCCTTCTATTGAGAAATGAAATGGAATGTTCTAGTATGATTTGTGAGCATGATATTTATTTTGCTGCGACCTATGAAATGTTTTTCCCGCATGCTTTTAATCAACTTAATCATTTTAATAATAGTATAATCTTTTATCATTATAATGAGTTATGCGAGCATAAAAGGCAATGTGGTACCATTAATAAAATATTAAGCATAATTGGACTTGGCTTGTGTGTGACAGTAATGGCTGGAACTAAAGAGACTGCTAGGAAGACGACAGCTTGTATGAGTGTTCTAAACCATAGGGCAACAATTATCCAAGCCTATGAGAATTATGAGGCAGACCCGACTCACACACTTATTGAGCATGTGGAAGAAGTCTTCGCTAGGTGGGCTGCGGCAAGGGGTGTAGGACATGAGATTACACCCCTTCAAGCTGTTAACAATCTTATCCATACCCTGCCACCTCAATGGGGAGACATGGGCATTGTGGTCAGGGATAGAACGCTAGAGGATAACCCTCCAGAGCACCCAGAAAGGATCGAGTTTAACCAGTATTGTGAAACTTTTCTAGATAGGTGGATTTCTACTCTCAAGCCCGAGCCCGAAGAGGACCTAGAAGAGGACCCAGAGGAGGAGCCAAATTATGAATCTAATTCAGAGAACGAGCCAGAGTATGTACCAGGACAAAAGCCAGAACTAGAACCAGAGCAGGAGCCAGGGTTCGAACTAGACCCCGAGCTAGAGGTCAACCAGGAATCTGAGCCTGAGTCATGTATATCTTTGGATGATGAAGCCCCTCCGTCTAAGCTTCGTAGGATTCAAAATGTTTGGACAATGGAAGATGAAGACTAGCAACCTAGAGATAGTTTAGTTAAAATAAATATTTTCTTCCTTGAAAAAAAAAATGTAATCAATGCTTGAAATAATTCGTAGGTTTTTTCTTCTTTCAATCATCCCTCATGTATTCTAGGATTTAAAATTTTATGAAATTGAGTTTTTCCATTCGAATAAATAGAGCTATTGTTAACTATTTCTAAAATAAAATTTATTTGGCTGATTTAAAGGAAATGGCATGCCAACCAACACAAGCTGCTATGTTTAGGGATTTGCTGAGAGTTGTGCAAGATCTTGATAGGCAGCAAATAATAGATTTGTCATTAAACTGCATTAATTATATATTAAGAATATTTATGTCCAAGGTTGATTGAACAAAGGGCATAACACCTACAAACTCCCACTTGCACTAGATCCAATCACTTGTGTATCCAATATCATAAGAGTCTACATAAAGATCATATCTATACTGTGACAACTCTTTGTCAATGGATCTACAATTAATTGTGGGAATTCATTCTTCTCTTCAAGTCATTTCTATGTATTATCTCTCTGATGAAATTATACCACCTTAATACATGTTAGGATCATTGATGAGACCTTAGTTCCTTCGCTTTTGCAGTGGCTCTATTGTTATCACAATGCAATAGCATGTGATCAACAATATTAGTAACTACTCAAGTTCATTAATGAACATCTTGATCCACATTACAACTCTTTACTGCTTTTAAAGTAATCATGTATTATGTTTCTGCCAATGAACCAACAGTTGTTTCACATTTGGAAGTATTCCAACACATCGCTTAAAAGTAATCCATTTTCTCAATATAAAATCTTCTCAAGATTTTATCTATGCTGATTAAGATGAATTAAGCAATCTTCTAGATCTATAACTATAGATCAAGTTGCTTCTCCTATACATGAATAAATCCTTTGACAACCATTATTTCAACGTTGAAGAATAGGGATGTTGTTTTCTACAATACTGGAAATGCGACAATGCTCCCACTATCTTCTTGCAAACACACAACTCATCTTCATATTTGATAAAATCAACATTTTGATTTTCCTATCAAATCGAAGATTTCAGCTCCAAGAGACTTGTTTTAACCCACAGTCACGGTATGCAACTATTGTAACCAAAATCCGAATGGACTTCAGCAAAGTTACAGAAGAAAGGTTTCACCGAGGTCAACACTTAACCTTTGCCACTAGTCTTACTTTATATGTATGGATATTTCCATCCATGTCAACATTTTCCTTGTAAACCATTTACAACATATGGGTTTTATCCCATCAAAAGGGTCGACCAAGGTCCAAACCTTGTTTTCATACATTTGTTCATCTCGAGTTTCATGGCCTCTAGCCATCTCTTTTAAGTCAACACTTAACTTTATTTTTGTGCAATTAGTAGGTTCATCATCTTGGATCAGTAATACCTGATTAGTAATCGTGGATTCGCACATTCTTCAATGTCGAATGATTCTACTAGATTTAAATGGAGTTGTCATATCCTCAGGAGTCTCTACTTCCTGATCAAGAGTATGTCCCATATCAGATATGGGATCAAACTCGGATTCATCTACTTTGCTAACTATACCTGTGGACTCTTAAACTCTTTCATGTTCTATTTTGCTCCCACTATCCTCCCCTAGAGTAAATATTTTATCTAAGAAGACGATATGTCGTGAGACGAAGACTTTCTTCACGATAATAGAATTTATATTCAAATATCTACTTTGAATATTCCACAAATATGTATTTATCTAATTTAGACTCAAACATATCCAATTCAATGTGCTTCAAATAAGCGTTACAATCCCAAACTTTCATATGAGATAAATTGAGACTATTGTCTTTCCATAGTTCGTACGAAATTCTGTTAACCAACTTAGATGAGACATGATTTAGTGTGTAGAACACTGCAATCAGTGCATGACTCCAAAACGATTTTGGGAGATTTACATAGCTCATTATTAATCACACTATATCTAATAGTTAACGATTTCTCCTTTTAGATACACCATTATGCTGCAGTGTATATGGTGGAGTCCACTACAAGAGAATCTCATTCTTTCTTGGATAATATAAATTTTATCTTTAAGATACTCTTACTCCGATCGGATCTCAATGTGAGGGTATCTTTACCTATTTGTTTCTCTACTTCTAGCTTTAATCCTTTGAACCTTTCAAGAACTTCACGCTTGAATTTTATCACAATAATTGATGACATAAGAGAAAACTCATCTGACATTAATTGACATAGGTCCATATACATCACTATGTATTATGCAAATATTTATACAGACTTATTCATTTTCAAGTAAAAGGAGATTTGGTCATTGTGCCAAACATGTATGTTTTGCACTTGTCAAACGATTCAAAATCAATTAACTCTACGTATACATCTCTATGTAATTTTAAAATTGCATTTCATCTATATGACCAAGTCTGTAATGCCAGATTTAGGTATTATTCATATTTTCAGTTTTATGCCTCTTAAACTTTTATACTCATTATAGAATGTTTAGTGTTTAGAATATAAATGTTATTTTGTGGCTTACCATAACTATTAAGATCTTAATCAAAATAAGCAAGAAGAACAATTGTCCTTAACATTAAAACAGTTCATGTCTGAACATGAAACTCATTTAATGTTCCAGTTATAGTGGGTACTGATAAGTGTGTAAAATTATTTAGCTCACAAACATGACTTAAACATGGACAAAGTAGTTGAATTCTGACTTAATCTTGTTAAATTCATGCAATGTAGGTGTTTCTATGGAAAAGATGGAATTCAGAATAAAAGAGTCGAAAAAGGACCAAAACGGAACAAAGCGATAGTTCGTGGACCAAAGGTGCAAATATTGGAAAGTTGAGCTAAAGTGCAGAATTAGAATGAAAATATACCAAGTATGAGATTGAGGACGATACAAGATGATTGGAGGAAGAAAGAAGTAACATTGGACTGAATTGAAAAAAAGTGAAAGATGAAGACTATATTGCAATTAATCAAAAGATGAGCCGAGCAAATGATCAAGGAATTGATTGACCCAAACATCAATTAGGAGTCAATATTTGATAATGAAATAAAGGAAAGAAATAAAAGAGATCAAGAAAAGAGAAAACGGAGTTTAGGGACCAAAATGATAAGGTTGTAACTTTACAACCTTGCGGCCGCATGTAACTATACCATGCGGCCGCACATGGTGTTGCAGGGTTTTAATTGAGCAAAAAAATTGAACCATGCAGTCGCATGGTTTAACACCATGCGGCCGCATGGCCTTAATTTCGAAAAAAAAATTTGAACTTCCGTTTTTAATTGAAACTCTTTCGAGGCTCCGTGAGGACATGATATAAAAGCCAAAATTCATCAGAACTAGGGCAAAACGTCCAAGGAGAAGAAGAATACAACTTTTGGAGGCAAGGAACACGAACTTGAAGCCAATTTCACAAGGATTCAAGTAGGTTTTCAAGGTTTTGTTTAAGATTTCAGATTTCAAGAACTTTCATACGGGTGTTATTCTTTCTAATTATTAATTTCATTTTTTCTGTAATTATGAACCTTTTAGGCTAGGTTTTCAATTACTAGGTGATCAATGAACCGTTGTTTGTTATTTTAATTCTATATTTCATGAATTTAATAGAAAGACTCGTTTGGATAATTTGATTGATTTACATGCATTAATTTTCTTTCGCAATTAGTGGCCAATGATTGTGTGAGTGTTGATGACTTATTTCTTACATTCGAGAGAAGTGGAATAGGGTCGATAAGGTGTAAATTAACATAGGGTCCGATAGGGGATAGAGATATATCCCTATACTTTATACAATTCTTAAATTGTTCAGAAAACTACATGTATTCTTGTATGTATGCATCATCCATAGAGATATAGGCTGGTGGTGTGCAAGAATAGGTCTAATATATATCGAGAGAGTATATTGGATAGAATTAGGAACATTGAATTGGCAAATTTTCATCGAATCATTAATTTTATGAAATTAGGGTTTTTTATAACTTCAATTGGGGATTCGTGATTCTAGTGACTTTAATTTTATTAATTTTCATAAATTAGCTTTTGAATTTGCATAATTTCATTTATTTGAGTGTTAAGTCATTTAATTAGAGAAATTTCGAAATTAGGGTTTCTAATTGAGAAATTAGGGTTTTCAATTGAAATTAGGGTTTTTAATTGAAATTAGGGCTTTTTGCATTTAGACTATATTTTCACTCAATTAGATTCGGTTAAGGCTAGATTATATGGAATTGAATTACTCAATCTTTGAGGGACGATATTTGGACTTTTAAAAATCCACTTTATTACTTGTTACGAACCGTACACTTGCGGTAATTTTAAATCGAAAGAATTATTTCGTGAACAAGTTTTTGGCGTCATTGCCGAGAATTGAGTATTCGTTTAATTTTATTCAATTTAGCACTAATTCGAACTTTTTATTTTTAATTTATTTTAGTTCATTTTATTTTATTGTTAGTTAGTTTTATTACATAAGTGCATATTTTAGTTACTTAAATCCTTAAATTGAATTATATTACAGAAGTGCATGCCAAGATCTGCTGAAGGAGATCTACTCCCAGCCGACCCAGAGATCGAACGAAGCTTCAGAAGAAGGCAGAGAGAAAATAGAGCAGCGAGAAATCAGATGGAAAACGTACAACACAATCCTATTATACAAGCCAATGAAAGAGGGGAAGAAGACGAAGGAAACATGCTCGTTGGAGAGTTCATGACCCCTCAAATCATTCAAAGCCAGTCCAGCATTGTGTATCCACCGTTCGGACAGCCAAATTTCTAGTTGAAGACAAATGTGATACAACTGTTCCAGAACGGACATCAGTTTTATGGAAGAGTTGAAGAGAACCCGCACATGCATGTCTCGCGCTTCTTAGAGATGTGCCAGCACTTCAGATATCAAGGAATCTCTGACGACGCCATAAGATTTAGACTGTTTCCACATACTTTGTGGGACAAGGCGATTGAATGGCTTGATTCTCAGCCGATAGCCAGCATTACTACCTGGAATGACCTAGCTCAGAAGTTCTGTACTAAGCTCTTCCCACCGGCCAAGATTGCAAAGCTAAAGCACGACATATCTATCTTCAGGCAAGGTGAATCTGAAAATTTTGATGAGGCTTGAAACAGATTCAAAAATCTACTAAGGAAGTGTCCGCACCACGGGATTAGCAAGGGACTTCAGGTCCAATATTTTTATGCAGGGCTACTTCTAGCTTTCAAGAGAATGGTCGACTCTTCAGCTAATGGGTCATTGTCTACAAAAACAATTGATGAAGCATTGAAGTTATATGAGACAATGGCTACAATCTCAGCAATGTGGACCATGGAACGAGCAGTACCAAAGAAGACACCAGGAGTTTATGAAGTGGATGTATATTCAGCGTTATCTGCCAAGATTGACTCCTTATTTCACGAGGTGGAAAACATTACCCAGTCAGCTAATGCAGCGCAGACAAAGAAGGCAAATTGTGAGGAATGTGGAGCTGGGCATGTGACAGCAGAATGCCCAATTTTGACACAAGGAAAAGAGCAAGCAGATTTTGCTCAATGGGGACAACGCCAGCAGAATAATGTGTATGAAGAGACCTTCAACCCAAGCTGGAAAAAGCACCCCAACTTTTCTTAGAGCAACCAAAATCAGAACAGGCCACAAGGGCAATACCAACAGCAAGAGAAGAAGCCTCAATTGAAAGAAATGTTCGGCAAATTCATGAAACAGACCAACCAATATCTGGAGGCGAACAACCAATTCATGAAGAAGACAGAAGCCACTCTTCAGGACCAGAATGCAGCCATTAAGAATTTGGAAACTCAGATGGGACAGATGGCAGTTGCATTAACAGGTAGAGCACCAGGCAGCCTGCCAAGTAACACAGAAGTCAATCCGAAAGAGCATGCAAAGGCTATAACAACGAGAAGTGGGGTGAAATTGCCAGAGAGACAAGTGAATAATCCCGTGGCAAACAGAGAAGAGGTGTCTCCTGAAGTAGAAGAGAATTTGGAGCAAGAAGAACAGACAGAAGAGCCAACAGCGAGAGCAAATAAAGGAAACTCAAGGGATAAAGAAACTGTAGCTGTGAACCCCTATGAGCCACCCATACCGTTCCCACAGAGGCTGAAGAAACAAAAGACAGAACAGCAATACAAGAAGTTTCTCGAGATCTTCAAGAAGCTCCATATCAACATCCCATTCACTGAAGCACTGGTTCAGATGCCTAGCTATGCAAAATTCCTGAAAGACATCCTATCAAACAAAAGGAAGCTAGGAGATCATGAGACAGTTATGCTAACAGAGGAATGCAGTGCCAGGATTCAGAGAAAGCTCCCACCAAAATTGAAAGATCTAGGGAGTTTCACTGTCCCTTGTACCATTGGTAAATTTTATTTTGATAAAGCTTTATGTGATCTTGGTGCAAGTATTAACTTAATGCCATTGTCTGTTTTCAGAAAATTAGGATTGGGAGAAGCTAAAGCTACCACGGTGACCTTACAGCTGGCTGACAGATCATTAACACATCCACGAGGAATAATTGAAGACGTGTTGGTTAAAGTGGAGAAGTTCATATTCCCAGCAGACTTTCTGATTCTGGATATGGAAGAAGATAAAGATGTTCCTTTAATACTGTGCAGACCATTCTTAGCCACAGGCAGAGCTTTGATCAACGTTCAGAATGGGCAGTTGATACTGAGATTGGAAGAAGAACAAGTTTCATTCAATGTCTTCAAGGCCATGAAACTGCCAATAGAGACTGACAGATGTTTCAGGGTTGACATGATTGATAAAATGATTGAAGAGTCATTTACACTTCAAAACCCATCAGATGCATTGGAGGCCTGCATTGCATATTCTAAATCCACAAATTCTGATTCTGAAGACATAGAAATGTGTGCAAGATTTTTGGAGTCCAACACACCTTACACGCGGAAACGATACTTTGAGGAGCTTGGGACAGGGCCAGAGAAATCACAGCCATCTATTCTGAAGCCACCAAAGTTGGAACTTAAGCAGCTGCCCCCACACTTAAGATATGCATATTTTGGGGAGTCCAATACACTTCCAGTGATAATTTCAAACATGGTTAGTGAAGTGGAGGAGGAAAAACTGCTTAGGGTGCTTCGAGATAACAAGCAAGCAATTGGGTGGACCATAGCTGATATCAAAGGGATCAGCCCTTCCTTATGTATGCATAAAATTCTCATGGAGGAGAATTTTTGACCAACAGTTGAAAGTCAAAGAAGGCTAAACCCAAACATGAAGGAGGTAGTAAGAGCTGAGGTGATCAAACTTCTGGATGCTAGAATAATCTACCCAATATCAGATAGTAAATGAACTAGTCCAGTGCAAGTTGTACCCAAGAAAGGAGGAATTACAGTGGTTCAGAATGAAAAGAACGAGTTGATTCCGACAAGGACAGTAACAGGGTGGAGAGTTTGCATTGATTACCGCAAACTAAATACCGCTACAAGGAAAGATCACTTCTCTCTTCCGTTTATAGATCAGATGTTGGAGAGATTGGCAGGCCATTCCCACTATTGTTTTCTGGATGGGTATTTGGGTTATAATCAGATACCAGTGGCACCGGATGATCAGGAGAAGACCACTTTCACATGCCCTTATGGCACCTTTGCATACCGAAGAATGCCATTTGGACTTTGCAACGCTCCTGCCACATTTCAGTGATACATGATGGCAATTTTCTCAAATATGGTAGAGAAATTCATTGAAATCTTTATGGATGACTTCTCGGTCTTTGGGACCTCATTTGATGAGTGTTTGGATCACTTGAATTTGGTTTTGCAAAGATGCAGAGTAACGAACTTAGTATTGAACTGGGAGAAATGTCATTTCATGGTTCAAGAGGGAATAGTCTTGGGACATAGAGTATCGGCAAAGGGGATAGAGGTGGATAAGGCAAAAATTCAAGTTATTGAGAAATTACCACCACCTACATCAATAAAAGGAGTTCGAAGTTTCCTTGGGCATGCAGGGTTTTACAGGAGGTTTATAAAGGACTTCTTCAAAATCACCAAGCCTCTGTCCAACTTGCTAATGAAAGAAGTATCTTTTGAGTTTGATGAGGAATGTTTGATAGCGTTCAATACTTTGAAGGAAAAACTCACAACAGCGCCTGTGATTGTGTCCCCTGATTGGGATTTGCCCTTTGAGCTAATGTGCGATGCGAGTGATCATGCAGTTGGTGCGGTATTGGGACAAAGAAAGAATAAAATCTTTCATGTGATATACTATGCAAGTAGAACCTTGAACGACGCCCAAATCAACTATGCTACGACCAAGAAGGAATTGCTAGCTGTGGTTTATGCATTCGACAAGTTCAAATCGTATCTTGTTGGGTCTAAGGTTATCGTCTACACAAATCATGTCGCTCTGAAGTATCTTATGACAAAGAAGGATGCTAAGCCGAGATTGATCCGTTGGATATTGTTATTGCAAGAGTTCGATATTAAGATCAAAGATAAGAAGGGCAGTGAAAATGTGGTAGCCGACCACCTATCAAGATTGAAACGGGATGAACCTGAGATGTCAGTTGACATCAATGAAATCTTTCCAGATGAGCAAATTTTTGGAGTGGAAATAGTCCCATGGTACGCTGATATCGTTAACTACCTTGCTAAGTCCATCCCGCCACCAGAGTATTCTAGCCATCAAAGAAAGAAGTTCTTCGAAGAGCTGAAGTATTACTTTTGGGAGGATCCCATTCTCTACAGAAGAGGTGCAGATCAGATAATCAGAAGATGTATTCCTGAAGATGAAGTACCTGAGATTCTAGAACATTGTCACTCTTATGCATATGCTGGGCATTTTGGAGCTTCAAAGACTGCTGCAAAGATACTACAGTCAGGTTTATATTAGCCTACTTTATTCAAAGACACGTTCGAGTATGTGAAGAGATGCGATAAATGTCAACGAACCGGAAATATCTCAAGAAGAAATGAGATGCCACTAAATTACATCTTGGAGGTTGAAATATTTGATGTATGGGGAATGGACTTCATGGGACCTTTTCTCCCATCGTACTCAAATCAATACATCTTGGTGGCCGTTGACTATGTCTCTAAGTGGGTGGAAGCTGTTGCATTGCCTACTAACGACGCGAAAGTGGTGATAGAATTCTTGAAGTACATATTTACAAGATATGGTACACCGAGGGCAATAATAAGTGATGGGGACAAACACTTCATAAATCATCAATTAGAGCAGCTGTTGAACAAATATGAGGTGAAACATAAAGTAGCAACTCCATATCATCCACAAACCAATGGGCAAGTTGAAGTTTCGAACAGGCAGTTAAAGAGAATACTGGAAGTTACAGTGAACTCATCTCGAAAAGATTGGTCTAAGAAGTTGGACGATGCACTGTGGACATACAGAACAGCGTTTAAGACACCAATAGGAATGTCTCCATACCTCCTGCTTTTTGGGAAAGCCTGTCATCTACCATTAGAGTTGGAGCATCGAGCATATTGGACTATGAAACAGTTGAATATGGATCTCAAGGCTGCTGGTGAAAAACGACTGCTGCAACTTAATGAATTGGATGAGATGAGAATGGAAGCTTACGAGAACTCAAAGCTGATCAAAGAGATAACCAAGAGATGGCATGATTTAAACATTCAGAGGCAAGAGTTTGAAGTTGGGCAGAAAGTGTTATTGTACAATTCTAGACTCAAACTCTTCCCAGGAAAACTAAGAACAAGGTGGTCGGGTCCTTATACCATAACTAAGGTGATGCAATATGGGGCTATTGAAGTGAGTCACGAGACCAAAGGCACTTTCATTGTCAATGGGCAAAGACTGAAACATTATTGGGGATGTAATTTCCCTAAGCAGAAGTCCACTGTGCAACTCAACAACCCAACGTGAAGAAGATGCAGGAAAGTCGAGCTATCGACTATAAACTAGCGCTGGGTGGGAGGCAACCCACTGTATCCTTCAATTTACTTTATTGCATTTGTTTTGGAATTTGTTTACATTTCGTATGTTTTATTAGGTCATCGATCATTCACGCATGATAGTCTAGGCACTACACGTTTATAGTTGCATGAGTCGGGGTTAAAGAAAATGTTTTGGGTGTTTAAGTGTGAAGTAAAGAATTTTGGGGTTCAAAGTCGTTCGTTTTATTTTTCGAGATGTTTTTCAAAAAAAAAATTTGGAATATGTAGAGTCGAGTCAATTTTGAATTTAAAAACCAATGTAGGGGGATTTTTAAAATTCATGGTGTGTTGGGGGTTAAAATTATAAGTTTTTAAAAAATAATAATAAATAAATAAATTTTTGGGTTTTGTCCATGCGGCCGCATGGACAAGAGGTCCATGCGGTCGCATAGACCCTAACCGAAGGTAAATGGGGGAAGAACAAGTTCACCATGCGACCATTGGGGGGAAATGGGTTGGTTTAGCAAGTGACGGGTTTAAAACCCGTCACTTGCTAAACCAACCCATTTCCCCCCAATATCACTCCCACACAAATTCTGCTAAACCAACCCATTTTCCCCCAATATCACTCTCCCCCCCCCCCCCCCCCAAATCCACCTTCACTCACAACATCAATCACCAACACTCTTGCACATCTTCACCCTAACCCCACATTATTCCCAACATTGGCATACATTATCAAGAATTTTGGAGTAAAGGTTCTACTTTCCTTTCACAAAGATCTCAAGGTAAGAAATTGAATTTCTATGCAAAGTTTAAAGTTCTTCTTTGATTTCATGACATTTTTGAATTGGGTAAGTGGTGAATTGTGTTAAATTGTGATTTGTGGACTAGCCCTAAGTGTAAATCAAAAACAAAGTGAAGGAAATTTTCAATGCACACAACGTGTTCGATTAAATGTCAATGAGACATATGATTCTAAATTTTGAACTTTTCATTTGTGTGATGATTTACATTGTTAATGTGAGGCGTACTAGACGAGAAATCTCATGGAATTTCATTGGAAAACGTTAGCCTCACATATATGTGCACATAACCACATAAATTGCTAAGCCATGTCAACTCACGTCACTAACTTCGTCCATGTATTTTCCTAACCAAACGTCCTCCAATTGTAGTGAAATTTGGATAGATGCTAGACCACAATGAGCACTTTCATATGCCCGGACCTTGTCTGGGGAAATTTTAATATTTCTCGATGATGCTCGGGGCTGAAGTTGGTCACTTAATCATGGGTCGAATTTTCAAAAAGTGCATGATAGAGCCATAGTTTTGAGTTTTTCTCATTAATGCAATATTAATGTTACATTGACTTCCATGCATTGAATATTGCACACATTTTGAAGAAAGTTTGGGGGATTCTTGCATGACAATGATAGTCTTCATCGTTTTCTTATTTCAAGAACTTGATACACTTTGTTCCTTATTTGTGTAGGATGCCGCCAAAGAGAACATCAAAAGGTAAAGAAAAAGTTGGTTCCTCCTCCGGCACAGCCCGCACCAGAGAGCTAATAGGAGGTGTGCAAAGATTCTGTGATGCAGAAACATTAGCTCGATATGAGAACATAATACGCCATTGGGGCATGATACCAGAGAGACAGGTCCGGTTAGATGATTTTCGTGGTTTTGAGTTGACAAATCTGATACAAATTTGTGGATGGGAGAAGATTGTAGAAAAGCCACACCCGGTTTATGAAAGTATAGTCCGCGAATTTTATGCAAACTTCAATAGTGAAATTGAGACACCGGGTTCTGAACACTTACACCAGACGTGGGTGCGAGGTAAGTAGATAATGTTCTCCCCAGCCGTCATTCATGACTTCTACAATCTTAATTTGGACAATGTGGTCCCGATTCCCACTCAATTCAATTGGAATGAAGTGGCGGAGGTTTTCTTGGGAAGAGAGAATGCTTGGTCTCTACCCACTGCAGAGTGGCATCAAATTGAGCTTACTCCCTCCATAGCCATCCTTTGGGTCTTCATGTGCCATAACATCGAACCCACATCGTATCGGACAACTTTCACGGATCAAACTGCTGGATTCATATATCATTTAGTCCGGGGATGCAAAGTTGATTTGGCTACTCTTATTTTTTACCAGATACAAAATTTGGGAACCTGGGGAGATAAGCGGTCTTCGATAATTTTCCCTAGTCTGATTAGCAGGATATGTCTTGCTGCCGGTGTTACAGTCGAGGCAGGGGAGATGCCTGAGAAATCAAGTCCATTGATAAAGCTCACCACATTTGAAGCTCAAGAACGAGCTAGGGTAAGGAAGAGAGAACAAGATAGATTTGAGCAGCAAAGACAAAATGCGCAGGAAGAAGGATAAGCTACTGAAGATTTACACTTACCACGAGCCCCGCCACAACCAGTTGAGATAGATTCACAGCTACTTCGACAGATATTTGCCACAGCTACTGGAACTAGTAGGGATATACAAAATCTCCAGCAGAGGTTCGAGACGATGACCACCACTGTTGAAAAAGTACAGAGAGACCTCTACTCCTCCCAAGACTACACAAAAGGTGCTTTGAATGAAGCCATAGCTGCAAGAAGGGAAGTAGAGACTATGAATGGTAGGTTCAACATGTACGCTGGGAGAATGGATGACATACAGTGGCGTGTGAACGAAACTCAGGATCGCTTGGGAAATATGGAAAGTAATTTTCAAGCCATTTAGGCCGAGCAAGCACAGCAGTTCGAGCTATTGAGACAAGTCCTATCTCGCCTCCCACCTCCTCCTGAAGATGATGTTGCGGGTCCCAGCTTCACACCACGGCCACCGAATTGATCAGGGGAGTTTTGTTAATCTCTTATTGCCAAGTTGTGTCCATGTTTTAAATTCTGCCATTTTAACTTTACGTTTTACATTGAGGACAATGTCTTGTATAAGTTTGGGGGATGGTAGCATAATTTCAAACAAATATTCGGCATGTAATTATTTTGCATATTCACAATCCATCGTTAATTTTGACAAGTTTTTGCATGATGCATGCTTGATGAGTGAATCTTTATGAACGTTTGCATGCTTGCGTGGGTTTGGTACCCTTACCGGCTATGATGTGATTATTGGACATGTATAAGCTAGAAACTGTGGATTTAGTGCAGGATTTAATTTGCTAATACTTGTTGATGCATTGCTTGACACTCTTTTGCACACCACTCATGTCAGGTGTTAAGCTATTGATTGGAATTTTTAGAATAAATTAGGAGAAACCTAGAATAACCCTCTATAACATTAACCCGTACTGTCACGTTAAGATAGTTTGGAGATGATTGAGCCATTGTAGGAAAACATGGAGATAAGTGGGGGCTCCGTGCATGAAATTATAATGTGTGGATTGTTTAAACCCGAAAGGTGAGAAATAGGTGAAAGCTTTAAGTGATGATGATTTTAGAAGTCAAATGTCTAGAAAAACAAAGAAGGGGCATAAAGTAAAAACGGGAAAATTATCACTTCTCTCAAAAAGCCTTTATGACTCGAGCAAGTAAGTCTGTAAGAGTTTAAAACCTGATGCCCTAATACCAACTGGTTTGGGAGTCATCGGCCTAAAGCTCGTTACATAGGTCATATAGAAAGCAAGAAAAAGGAGAATTGATAAAAAGTCATCTTATCGAGCCTTTATAACTCGAGTGAATAAAACTCCAAGGGTTTAAAATCCGGTGCCCTAAAGCCAACTGGTTTGAGAGTCATCGCCTAAAGCTCGTTACATGGGTTATATAGAAAGCAAATGAGAAGATGACACAAAAAAAACAAAAAAAAATAAATAAATAAAATAAAAGCCCTCGTTGGACATTTGGTTGATAGAACTATAACCTCAATGCGAAGCAAGTAGTTTAGTTTAATCCTAAAGGTTGAAGCAATCAAAAATAAGGAGAGTCTCTACTTGTTAATATGTGAACTTGCAATGGTAAAATCTATCCAAACTAAGAGAGGGTAAGGATTAGAATTGTTTAAACTCCTAACCTTAGAATACACCCCAGAGAAATTGTGTGAAAAGAATACATTTGGGTATTGTGTATCTCTCGAGTGACGTAAGGATAAATTTGACCACTATGGGTCTGGGATAAACTAATCATAAGCTTGACATGTTGGCATGAGTTCACACACACACGTTGAGTATTGCATTTGATGAGTAAAGGTTGATTCAATTCTCGCACTCTTGATATTGTTTCTATTATTATTACTAAGTCCAATCCTGAGACACGACAAGCTATTAAGCCATGTTTGTTTAGCATTAAATCACTACATTGTTTGAGGACAAACAATAGTTTAAATTTGGGGGATTTGATAAGTGTGTTTTTACACACTTATTTAGCTCACAAACATGACTTAAACATGAACAAAGTAGTTGAATTGTGACTTAATCTTGTTAAATTCATGAAATGTAGGTGTTTCTATGGAAAAGATGGAATTCAGAAGAAAAGAGCCGAAAAAGGACCAAAACGGAACCAAGCGATAGTTTGGGGACCAAAGGTGCAAATATTGGAAAGTTGAGCTAAAGTACAGAATTAGAATGAAAATATACCAAGTATGAGATTGAGGACGATACAAGACGATTGGAGGAAGAAAGAAGTAACATTGGACTGAATTGAAGAAAAGTGAAAGATGAAGACTAAATTGCGATTAATCAAAAGATGAGCCGAGCAAATGATCCGGAATTGATTGACCCAAACATCAATTAGGAGTCAATATTTGATAATGGAACAAAGGAAAGAAAGAAAAGAGATCAAGAAAAGAGAAAACGGAGTTTAGGGATCAAAATGACAAGGTTGTAACTTTACAACCTTGCGGCCGCATGTAACTATACCATGCGGCCGCACATGGTGTTGCAGGGTTTTAATTGAGCAAAAAAATTGAACCATGCGGCCGCATGGCCTTAATTTCGAAAAAAAAAATATGAACTTCCGTTTTTAATTGAAACTCTTTCGGGGCTCCGTGAGGACATGATATAAAAGTCAAAATTCATCAGAACTAGGGAAAAACGTCCAGGGAGAAGAAGAATACAGCTTTTGGAGGCAAGGAACACGAACTTGAAGCCAATTTCACAAGGATTCAAGTGGGTTTTCAAGGTTTTGTTCAAGATTTCAGATTTCAAGAACTTTCATACGGGTGTTATTCCTTCTAGTCATTAATTTCGTTTTGTTTTCTGTAATTATGAATCTTCTAGGCTAGGTTTTCAATTACTAGGTGATCGATGAACCGTTGTTTGTTATTTTAATTCTATATTTCATGAATTTAATATAAAGACTCGTTTGGATAATTTGATTGATTTACATGCATTAATTTTCTTCCGCAATTAGTGGCCAATGATTGTGTGAGTGTTGATGACTTATTTCTTACATTCGAGAGAAGTGGAATAGGTTCGATAAGGTGTAAATTAACATAGTGTCCGATAGGGGATAGAGATATACCCATATGCTTTATGCAATTCTTAGATTGTTCACAAAATTACATGTATTCTTGTATGTATGCATCATCCATAGAGATATAGGCTGGTGGTGTGCAAGAATAGATCTAATATATATCGAGAGAGTATATTGGATAGAATTAGGAACATTGAATTGGCAAATTTTCATCGAATCATTAATTTTATGAAAATCCACTTTATTACTTGTTACGAACCGTACACTTGCGGTAATTTTAAATCGAAAAAATTATTTCGCGAACAGGTACAAAGTAATATTTCTTTAATTTCAAAACTAAGTCAAAAGCCAACGAGGGTTTTCTAATTGAGAAATTAGGGTTTTCAATTGAAATTAGGGCTTTTTGCATTTAGACTATATTTTCACTCAATTAGATTCGGTTAAGGCTAGATTATATGGAATTGAACTACTCAATCTCTGAGGGACGATATTCGGACTTTTAAAAATTCACTTTATTACTTGTTACGAACCGTACACTTGCGATAATTTTAAATCGAAAAAATTATTTCGCGAACAGGTACAAAGTAATATTTCTTTAATTTCAATACTAAGTCAAAAGCCAACGACAAGAAGTATGCTCCTACAGGCACTGCAGCAACTATTGCTCATCTTCAACGTATAGATTAACTTCTCCCACTTACAGTAGTCTATTTCTATTTAGTTTCTCCATATTTGTATAAATATGAGATCTACATCTAGTATCAAATACCTAAGAAACTCGTGAAGTAGACGTAAGCCACGCAATATTCCTTCCAATGACCTTTCATTCTATAATGAAACCAAAGGTCATTAGATTTGGTATTGTCCTTCGCTCTGACGGTCTTAGCCATGTTGGACGTTTTCACAAAGCCCCTTTAGACTTCCTCTTAATATCCTTAAAGGAATCAATTGCTTGCCCACTTGTAACTTTGATATTGGGCATAACAGTCTTAAGCGGGTTAAACAATACTAGTTCGTAGTTCACGGTCAAACTTAATTGAGACACTTCTCAATATTAATCATCTTCAGTACCTGAGCACTGATTGAAGATTACTCTATCATTTTACATCGGTATAGTTGCTTGGAAGTCTCATATCCTTACACACATGATTATTATCGTACAACTCTTTGTAATGAAGATATATATGTTAACATGTTAGCTTCTATACTCTCATGTTGCTTCTTTAACTCAAGTGACATATTTGCAAGTATCACATACGTTGTAGTACTATTGTCGTCATTGGGTTTATTATAGCAGCCACCTCTTTCTTGATCGAGTCATCAGCAAATGTTTCTAGAAAGGACTACTCAAGGACATAACCAATTTTTTCATGCCTGAAAACAATTATCAGATTGCAGTGTCAATCAAGAAAATTTATTTTGGTTGTTGGCATAAAGTATTTCATTCAAAACATATGGTTACTCAAGATTAAATATAAATGTAAATGACGAAAAGAAAAATAATTATATATAAAATGCATCAATTAATTTAACATAGACTTTTATTAAATTAATTATGCTCCCGCTGTTTAACTAAAACTTATGACCCTCTTACATAAATTTATGAAGTTTATACTTGACTTCCAGTGGGCTGAGATCCCATCTGTTATATTAAGACCTTGAATATACTCAACAAGCTTTAATAAAACATTTTGGTAGATATTATTATCAATTGTATTTCCATACAACTCTTAGATCATTAAGCCAACAACTCTTTGTCTTCACACATCATATGTGTTAGCCTAATATACCTCTAAAATTTATCTCTTTGAGTGTACTCAACAAAAGATAAATTTTAATTAAGTCGAACCCATCATTCAGAAATAACTAATATTTCATAGTGTCAAATATATCCCTAATAGACCAGCCTTGAGTGTACTCAACAAGCTGAGATAATTTGGGACTCTGATTTTTCACTATAATAATGGAAGGCGATTATAAATGTGACTTAATATTTTATTAAGGGGTTTTGCATTTAAAAGTTTCATTGTAACAATCATATATATTTTATTATACATCTACCATGCAAATAAACATATATATAATATAATATAATAGTGTAAACGATTATGGATTTTTACTATCTAGTCTTCCCGAGCCATAAGGAAGACTAGTTGGTCAATTCCTAGGGGGTATTGCATTGACTCATACAATGCTTCATTTCCATGGTCTCCTCCTCTTCTAGTTTCTTCAATTAGTCCAGCTGCAACATATACCATATACTAGTTGGCACGCAGACCTAAATGAAATTGGACTCGTAGGCCCATAGTAACAATAATAATAACGGACTCACAGATCCAAAATGATTAAGAGCTCGCAGGCCCATAACAATTAACAATAAAATTAATCATTCAACACATCAACATGGTCGAGTCCATAATCGTCCACTAATTATGCATTTGTCACATAAATGTACTCTTATATAATATATAATATTATATGCAAACGTGTTTCAAGTTTTTAGCAATTAAGGTCGTCTAAACTCTTTTAGACAAATGGATCAGAACAATTAAATAATTAATTAATCATATTAATCAATTATTTTAATTAGCGGACATATTTAATTAAAATCAAAATTTAATTAGATACTGAGTTAGAGTCCAACTCTAATTCCACAATTATAGGACGGGATTATTTAATTAAAATCACATTTCAATTAAATATCAAATTAGACCCCAACTCTAATTTCATAACTTTAGGCAGTTGAATTTAATTAAAATTAAATTTTAATTAAATAATAATATTAGAGTCCAACTCTAATTCCAAGATTTTAGGGCGAATATATTTAACTAAAATCAAATTTTAATTAAATAACATATTAGAGTCCAACTCTAATTTTATAAAATAATAAAATAAAAATTAGGGCAAGACAATTTAATTAAAATTAAATTTTAATTAAATGTCAAATTAGAATCCAATTCTAACTTCTAGAATACATTCGGGTGAATAACTAATTAAAATCAAATTTTAATTAAGTGTTAAATTAGAGTCCAACTCTAATTTAAATTAAATTAATATTTTAATTTAGGATAATATTCCTAAATAAAATAAAATTCAATTTCGGGTCAAAGTTTAATATTTAAGTTAAATCCAATTTTAACGAAAATATAAAAAGTCATCAATTTTAAATAAAATTATAATTTAGGTCAAAATAAAAATTGTAGGCAGCAGAGGGATGTGCATTTTTCTAGTATGAGTACACATTGGTCAAGGATTTCGTTATCGACTTAATTGAATAAAACGCATATCATAATCTCCTACTATCTACGAGTGACGAATCCTCTATTGGTCATTCACAACCTTCGTACGATTATTGACATACCCGAACGATGCCGTATTAGCGATCCTTGGCAGAGCAACATCCAACACTGTCAAAGCATGACTATCCTCATATAAGATACTATGATGACCTCAAGCTAAAGACCAATCCCACTAACACTCGGATAGTTATCCATGTGGAATTTTTCGGTAGATCTCCAATATTTTGTTCTATAATAAAATATTCACGTGTTCATCTAAGTGTCACCACACTTTAACTTGTGAGATCCGCTACTTACTTCACAAGTAAGAAATGTCACACGTGATAGTCTATCCGTAATAACGATATTCGTATCTCGTTATTACTTATGACCACGGACGATTTAAGATTCAATCATATGTAATTTGTATCTCACAATATCAACTCCTTGTGATTAACAAATTACGAAGATTTGAATTTACGGATTCTATTATTTAATTTAATTGTCTATTAAATAATAGATCTGTCATTAAACTACATTAATTATATGTTAAGAATATTTATGTCCAAGGTTGATTGGACTTAGGGCATAACACTTACAGATTGAAGGTAACAGCTAGCAGTAAAAGTCGATTTCCTCATTCGATTCACAATAACATTTGCACCAGCCACTTCTGATTCCGAACCTCGTCGCCATCATCCACAAATATATACAGCAACTCGACAAGCAACAGTCATACTATCTCCATCGAAATTGCTATCGAACATCGAAACGAGTTATAAGTTAGTTGTGCCTGAAAGCATACAGTTAGCATCATGAATCGGTTTTATCTTTGGTTAACAGTAACTTTTGCATCGGACATTTTGACCTTCATCCACATTTCCTGCATACTTCACCTATATCGCTGGACAAGATTATGGATTCCCTTCTTCTCTTCAAAACGGTTCAATGCAGTTTTTGGGTACATTCATGGCATTCTCTCTCGAAACATTGTAAAAGTATAAATCTAACTGATTCATTTTTATTTATTTATTGCTACAGACGTTTTACTATCTACAATCTTCCTCCTCCAACATCCCTCCTATTTAGAATCAGCCACTACCCCATAAGAATGCACAATGAAAATCGTATGAGACCAATATATTCATTGCCGCCTACAAGACTGCCATCGCCTAAGGACACCAAAATGGGAAGTAGTTCACGAAACATAGCTGGGATACACTAATTCACTTGTTAAACTCGAACTTCGACCACAATGGGAACAAGCAGCAGCTAAAAAATCAATGAGATACTCTCCACCTAAAACACAAGAGATTCGAAGAACTGGTCAATTGCAGTGGTATTGCATACAACCCATCGATGGATAGAATTTGTACCTCCGAAGATTAATGGGTTTGAAAGATCAAGGTACCATCGTTTCAAGAACAACCCTCCAATTGCTCATTTTTGTCTCTGATTCACTATTAATGTTTTCATTTTAATTGGATTCATTAGGCACTCCTTTTCTCAAACTTTACAGTATTACAAATTTTGATGATCTAGACAACAATATTTCCCAAATAGAAAAAGGAAGCAATGAATTTTTGTGATATCTATCCCTATACAAACCTTTGATAAAAAAAAATTCTAGAAATATATAGAAATTAAATCGAAGTTTTTTTTTTCTTGAAAATATCGTTTGGTAGGCTTAAAATGTAGGATAATTTATTATCTTAAATCACCGAATCTTTCATGTTAAATAATCAAGAAATACATAAATTATAGCGGAAGCGTACCTGAATCAGACATGGTTATTTGCAATAATGAATCATGCGGTATAGTCTTCCAAATCTACACGCAGCCCGTAATTCTCTCTAATAATGGGAGACAGAATAAAATGAACAAAAAATACGTGTGATTTGGGGACCATAACCGTATTTATATAGCGATGTCCTTTGACCTAATTCGGCCCATCATAGAATTAGGACTTGGGCCCGATCTCTACACATATAAAATCCACACTTTAATTGGATATATTAAAGCCTAAAACCAAAGCTTTATTAGATCACTTTAATTGGGCACAATCGAATTCGATAGCCCTTTAATTTAACACACAATTATTCACACATATAAGCCCATCTATTGATTAAAAAATCCTTACAATCTCCCACTTGGGCTATACGTGTCACCTTATAATTGTGCATTAAACACAACCCTATGAGTACTCAGAATTTTGCTATCATTACTGAATGTATCCCCAAACAATCATGTCCATCAATCATATTAACATAGGATCAAGGCAACTGTCGCTACTTTCATGTAGCTAAACCCATCAATGGTCATGTATATCGATATAACCGAATGACATGGATCAAGCATGGATGTGTAGCATGGAAATTACATGTGATGTGATCTGTAACATGCCTATTTCCAACTGGTCCACTCTAATACCTTAGTGAGATTATTTTAAACAAGTTCAAAGATAATAAACCAAATAACTTTATAATCGAAAATAACTTTAACCTTAAACCGTATTTAAAATAATAGTACATGTGTCCAATATGAAAAGCAAAAGTACAAACTCCCACTGAAACTAGATAGCTTCAAGAGACATTACACCCATATGAGCAGTGTGCTCATGAAAGACCTTGGGTATTAATCCCTTAGTAAGCGGATCCACAACCATAGAGTTTATCCCAATATGCTCTATTGACACCTGTCCACTCTAAACTCTTTTTTTAACAGTCAGGAACTTGATCTCTATATGTTTTGACTTTGTCGAGCTCCTGTTGTTATTGGATTATAGCACTGTTGATTTATTGTCACAAAATATCTTGAGCGGTCTTTCTATATTGTCCACAATGCGCAGCCCAGTGACAAAATTATGCAGCCATATTCCATGATTTGATGTCTCATAACACGTTATAAACTCCGCTACCATGGTGGAAGTAGCTATGTGTGTCTTCTTAACACTCTTCCAGGAAATAGCACCTCCAGTAAGCAGATAAATATAGCCTGAAGTGGATCTCCTACTATCTTGGCATTCAGCGAAATTGGAATCAGAATAACCAATGATCTCTAACTAATCTGATCTCTTATATGTGAGCATGTGGTCATTTGTTTTGTAAATACCGCATGATCTGTTTGGCTGCTTTCCAATGATCCATTCCTGGGTTACTTAAATATCTCCCCATCATTCCAACAACGTACGCTATATCCAGATGCATACAAACCTGATCATACATCAGACTCCCTATAGCTGAGGAATAAGGAATCTTATGCATTTCTTTAGTTTTCAAGTCATTTTTAGGGCACAAACTTAAACTGAACTTGTCTCTTTTAGCCACAGGGGTGTCGCCTAGTTTACAATCTTGCATGTCTTACAATCATCTACTAAATTCATCTCAAAATCAAATGAGATGATCACTTGATAAAACTTGTAGTACCATTGACGAGATGCTTATTTGAGTCTATAGATAGATTTCTTTAGTTTATAAACCATTTGTTTTGTATCATTCGATACAAAGTTTTTCAGTTGTACCATATAAATTATTTCATCAATGTCACCATTGAGAACCGCTGTCTTAATATCCATTTGATGTAACTCAAGATCGAAATGTGCTACCAATGCCATTATAGTCCTGAAAGAGTCTTTCGAAGAAATCGGAGAGAAAGTCTATTTTATGATCGATGCCTTCTTTCTATATAAAGCCCTTTGCGATAAGATGAGCCTTATACCTCTCTACATCAACCTTCGAATCTCTCTTGGTCTTAAATATCCTTTTGTAATCAACGGGTTTCGCACCCTTGGGCAATGAAACGAGGTCCCATACGTCGTTGTCCTTCATGGACTTTATCTCTTCATTCATGGCATCGAGCCACTTTTGAGAGTTAGAACTTTTCATGGCTTGATGGAAGTTGATCAGATCATCTTCTACCATTCCAATGTCAACTTCATATTCTTGAAGAAATACTATGTAATCTTCCGAAACCACACTTTTTCTCTCTCTAGTAGATCTTTTTAATGGCATTAGTTCTTGAGGCTATAGAGTTTGTTCTTCTGGAACAATTTGTTGATCTTGAGAGGGAGGTATTACATTGTCTTGATCCAGAGTTGCTTCTTGAACAGTATCAGGGATAGAAACCTGATCATTGTCAATGGCAATTAGAGGAATTTCAACATATTCCTCCTCAAAGACAAAGCATGTAATCCTTTCTCTCCCCGCAAACTCAACATTCTCAAAGAATCGAGCATTTTCTATCTCGAAAATTACTTTAGTTGTGGGATATAAAACTTGTAACCCTTGGACCTTTCAGAATATATGATAAAGTAGCAATTGATGGTCCTTGTGTCCAGTTTCTTTTCATTTGGCTTATAGAGCCTTACCTCAGCTGGACACCCCCAAATATGTATATGCTTCAAACTAGGCTTCTTGCCCGTCCAAAGCTCATATGGGGTTTTATCAGTAGCCTTAGTTGGAACTCCGTTGAGTATATAAGTTGCGGTCTTTAATGCTTCAGCCCAGAGAGATTCTAGTAAGGTAGAATGTCTAATCATACTCCTCACCATGTCCTTAAGCATTCTGTTTCGTCTCTCAGCAATACCATTCATAGTAGGCGAACCCGACATGGTATACTGTGGGACGATATCACATTCCTCTAGGAATTTAGCAAATGGTGCTGGATATTGTTCACCTGAACCGTCATATCTGCCATAGTATTCACCTCCACGGTCAAATCTGACGCTTTTAATCCTTTTGCCGAGTTGGTTCTCAACTTCAGCTTTATAATTTTTTAACACATTCAGTGAATGTGATTTTTCATGAATGAGATATATGTAACCATATCTTGAAAAGTCGTCTATGAACGTTATAAAATATTGTTGATCATTCTAAGAACCCGTAGGGAATGGTCCACAAATATCCGTATGTATAAGTTCTAAGACGTCTAAAATCCTATTGGCCTGAAATCTCCTTTTATTGGTTTGTTTTCCCTTTATACAACTGACAAACAGATCATAATCTGTGAAGTCAAGAGGGTCGAGAATCCCATCAGACACAAGTCTCTCAATTCTCCTTTTGGAGATGTGACCTAATCTCTTGCGCTACAACGAGGCAGAATTCTCACTGATTAATTTTCGCTTTATACCTCGAGTAGTTACATGTAATGATTCATTAAAAAAAGCAATTATATCAATTGAATAAAGATTATCATAACTTGATAAAGAACCGAAACCAACCAATTTTGAATCATGAAACAAACTAAATTTTCCATTTCCAAATGAACAAGAATAACCAAATTTGTCCAAAACAGAAATAGAAATCAAATTTCATCTAAAAGACGGTATAATAAATGTCTCAACAAGATCCAAATAAAATCCAGTTTTTAACAATAATCTAAATTTCCCTATTGCCTCTACTTCCACCTTCTTGTCGTCGCCTGCATAGATGTATCTTTCACCATCACTTGATTTTCGACAACTCAAGCAACCCTGCATAGACATACTGATGTGAGTTGTTGCACCAAAGTCTATCCATCATGTATGTCTAGGTACCGAAGTTAAATTAACCTCGGAACAGACCAAATGAAGAAGAATACCTCTCTTTATACGCCATGTGTGATAATTGGTGCAATTCTTCTTCTTATGACCTGCAGCTCCGTAGAAAAAACAACCATCTTCAGTTGGTTCCTTATGTTGTTTCTTTTGCGGTACTGTACCCGCAGCTTTCTTATCAATCTTCATTTTCTTGTTCCTTTTGTCCTTAGAGGTGGTGGTTAAATGAGCACTTTTTGTCTTCTTATGTTTCAATCTTTTCTCTTCCTGGACATAATGTGAGATGAGCTCATTAAGGGACCATGAATCCTTTTGACAATTGTAGCTCACCTTGAGACTGAAATGTGCCGAAAGGGATATCAGAACCAAATGCACTAACAAGTCTTCAGATGAATCCAACTTGAGTGCCTTTAGTTTTGAAGTAATGTGAGACATTTTCATAATGTACTCCCGAATGTTTCATTTTACCTTTATACCACATTGAGACAAGGTTTGCCAAAAGTGTACTTGTTTCAACATTTTCATTCTTGGCAAACCTCTTCTCAAGATCCTCAAGGAAACCCTTAGTCGTAGTTACCTTATCAGATATAGTACACCGGAATGCTTTTGAAATAACACGCTTCATGACCATTAAGCTTATATGGTTCGATCGTTCCCATTTTCCATCTCTCTCTTGTCATCAAAGGCACTCTTATCAGTAAGTACAGCAAGTTGATTGACCCGTAAAGTAAGGTCCAGGTCCATGACTCCGAGAACAATCATCACGTTCTCTTGTCATGCCCTGAAATTTGTGCCATTAAGCATTAGAATTGAATTGATGCTAGCAGAGATATTAGCAGCAGAACCTGAAACTGAATTAGAAAACAATTATTATGAATAACTCATATGAATATCTTTAATATGAAAATAATAATGATCTCAAATAGTGGTAGGGCCCATCACAAGATACCAAGCACAACATCAATATCTAATTTTTGGACAGAGATATTGACTTGTAAGCGGTACTCTTAGTGTAGTGATCAAACATTGACAATAAAACAATGTATCAAAAAACAAACCTTTCTTTGGACCAATTTATTGATCACACATTAAACCTTTTAATATTCTAAGTTAGTCAATTTACACAAGAGAGATTGTTTTAGCAACAAGTTGCTTCAATTAACTAACTTTCGAATATCATATCTCTTAAAATAGTCCTTAGTACCAAAATTTGAGAAAGAGAATCACAAATTTTGCATATTTTGTTTAGTTTTAAACTTTGGGAGCCTTAGGATTAATAATTCAAAACTTTAAGAGGTCAAAATTAATTAATTCCAAACTTTAGGGGTTGAAATTAATAAATTTGAAACTTTAGGGATCATAATTAATTAATTCAAAACGTTAGGGGCAAAAATTGATCAATACGAAACTTTAGGAGCCAAAATTCATCAATTCAAAACTTTAGAGGCCAAAAATTGACCAATACAAAACTTTAAGGATCAAAATTTGAAAATTTGAAACTTTGGGGGTCAATTTGAATTAATTATAAACTTTGGGGGCCAATTTGAATTAATAATTAAAGTTTGAGGGCTTTAATTATAAAATTCTGAACTTTAATGTCCCGAATTAATTAATTTTTAAACTTTAGAGACTGAATTATTAAATCCAAAATTTAAAGGTCCAGACTTGAATATAACTTAAATGTTAGGGACTGAAACCTTAATTTTATAACCCTAACCCTAATTGCAAGCAAGAGCCTCAAGTTATCTAATCTACAGAGGAAGCCCTCGCCCCTAAATCTTGAAAAAATTTGAAAACCCTAGAAAATTTTTCTTCTTCTCTTCTCCTTGGCGGCGCCAACCGGTGCCTTCCGTCAGCGCCCCGGGGCAGTAGCATATAGCAACGTCGAGCGCTGCTGTTGTGTCACAGCAACGTCACTGCTGCGACGCGACAGTGCTTCCACCGCGCTGTCCCCCGGGGCAGCCAACTTCAATTTTTTTGTTTTTTCAAATCCTAAAAAAATCTGTAATTTTTTCAACTAATTCATATAATCTGAAAATTTCTTAACCATAAATCCAAATTATGAAAGACAACAAGGAACAATATACCGCAAAAGTTTTCAAATTCAACAAAATAAAGATCTAAAATTGTTAAATCTGAAAACTTCAAAAGAATATTGCAAGAACCAAATAAATTATTTGATTCTCAATGATTTAACATGAAAAGTCTCTGATACCATTTGTAGGATAATTTATTATCTTAAATCATCGGATCTTTCATGTTAAATCATCAAAAAATACATAAATTATAGCGGAAGCGTACCTGAATCAAACATGGTTATTTACAATAATGAATCCTGCGGTATAGTCTTCCAAATCTAAAATTTAAAATCCTGTAGTTGAGCAAAAATTTAAAATAAAAAATGAAGATATCAACATTTCAGAATAGGGCGTATCTGGCTCACAATTGGATAAAAAAATGAATATCTTAGAGTTCTTGCTTTTATCATATTCTAGTATTAAGATATCATTTATGTCAAGAGCTTGAAAATATTACGATTCACTAGGTACTATAGAGAAGATGCATTGGCTTTCCTTGAATACAATTTTTTAAAGACATGCTATGTTGTTAATCAAATCCGAAATTTACGTTACAGTTGATATCCATTTCTAAATATGCATTTGATTTCCTTTTCTTCGTAAGAATTGTCAGCAATACCATTTGTTTGGTACTAAAGAACCAAAACTACAAAGATTGCAAAAAGGTGTACAGTTACAAGATTCTATTAGGGGACTCATATGACAGTGAGAAGTACGCGATAACACCAACAAAGCTATGTAGAACTAGCTTCACCATGTTCGAAGACAAGGGATACAAAGACCACTATGATGATGTACCATCCAATGATGAGAACAACAGTTCAAGTGACGAGGCCGATAAAATCAAGGTGACTACAATGAGCATCGATTTTCCAACCCACATAGTGGGGAGAGATGGAAAGCAATCACCAAGAAAAAACAAAAAACAAAAATATCATCACGTAAACTGTCGCACTTTGTTGATCACGTGACCATGGCCAGTGAAATTGTCGCTGCTAATATTGAAAACTTTTTGGACCTGTTGTGCCTGACCCGAAGACATGAAGGAGTTGTTGGGGATGGGTAAACTAAAAAAGAAAATTGATCTGTACTACTGGATGTGGACTTTCCTATCCTAAAAACATAATGGGGAGATATTGGAGATACAAGAAGACATGAATGAAAAGTAGAGTTGGTAGAATAGAACTGACAAGAATACATGAAATCACAACCTCGATGAGAGTGGGTGTGAAAGGGTCCGTGAACTCAATTCAATGTGAAAACATTTCGTGTTGTTTGGTTAAATTTTTATTTCATATGTGTGGTGGATTGTTGTATGCTATGTCGATGTCAATACAGAAAATTTTGATTCACATAGATTTTTACCATGCTTGCCTACAAAAGAAGCAGTTGGATGTTTGTTCATATTTTCTAACAAGCACTCCAAAAAATAAGTATAATTCACATCACTTACATCTTTCACTTTTCTTTTATTTCTTTTCATACCACACTTCTATGCACTTATCATTTCTTTGGCATACATTTATCATGCACCTGATTCTATTAAAGGCAATGAACATCTACACATTTTTACATACTGGCAAAAGCATAGTCTGCTACAACCTACATTGCTTCTTTGCCAGATATTAATATCTTATTCCATAGTAGTGATATAGCACTTTTTGGTTTCAACTATGTGTTGCTACCGTCCTCCAAACCTAAAGACGAACTTGGTAAGGAGGCATTTACGGAAGAGATATAGGAAGATATCATCGAGTGGGTTAGATACTATCGTATCAACGAAGTTGTCGTACGTAACTACTACCGCGAACAAAGACGTTGTATATGTCGATATTTGTTCCCACGGAACTATCATATATTTATGTTGGATGTTATAAAATGTAGTCCGCAACAGTGATATGCAGAGTTCTGCTTGTATCCTTAATGTTGCGAACTTTCATGCATATTCTTCGAGATCAATATGGTTTGCACAGTTGGAAACACATAGATGTGTATAAATAAGTTGGCATGTTTCTTTGCATTTTAGCACATGGAAAAAGGCTATAGACAGGTTTAGACACTTTTCTATCATTTACTGAAAACTGTAGGACACTACTTCAAACTTGTGCTTCGAACGGTCCTCGAATTCTCTACATAGATAATTTGACCAAATCCAAACTATAATCACGATGCCGAGCATCATGTACTAAATCAAAACAAGCATCCATTGTTCCATAATCACCAAGTGAGAGCTGTCTTTCCGTGGAACTAACGAGTGAATTTTATCGAACGCAAAGGAATACCTATGCAAAATGTACATGCGGCATGTGATTTCAATTTGTGTTGACTAGTACAACAAGGAATGCTCAAAATGCTAGAATCTTGACTCGGGTTATACATAGCCCTGATATTGACTTACTGCAACCAGAAGCTGAAAAACATTATCTGGTAGATTCGAGGTTCACCCATCGACCTAAGTACATGGCACCTTATAAGGGGGTAAGATATATTGTACAATTTTATAAATGGAAGACCCACATACGCAATTTTGGAAAGGCGAATGAGAAGTTTAATTTCAGACACCCATCATGCAGAAATGTAATTGATTGAACATTCGGAGTTTCGAAAAGTTATTGGAAAATACTCGGTCATATGCCAAATTATAATTTCGAAGTGCTATCTAGCTGTGGTAATAGCAACTATTGATATTCACAATTTTTTTCGATGCGCAAACCTGTTCGATGATGCATTTACCAAATTGGGGATGGATCCCGACTCTACAAAGGTAGAGCTACCAAACAGACATGACGAAATTGCAGCTAAAATGAATACATAGAAAATCTTAGGAAATGAGTGGGATCATTTCAAAGATTATTTGGCACAACAAAAATTAAATTGCTTGCTTATGCAAACTAAAAAATTACTCCCACGATATTTTTGATATGAATGTAACAATGTTTGCAATAGATTTTGTATTAGAGAAACTAGAAAGAACAAATGAATATGATAGCAAAATGCATTAATCAATTGCTACCCTCCATTAATTATTTGTATGGGCGGTAGGACCGCCTATATTACACATCCATTATTATTTTTTTTGGTGTTGAATGGTCAAAGGTCTAAAAATTTATGTCTGTACACATTATTCAAATATGAGGGTTAAATTGGACAGTGGATAGTATTGCAATGCATTTAAGAACTAAGCAGCTACAATGTGGGCCCTGATGATTTGACAGAAAAAGAAATTATGTCTTTCTTACAATCACGCCCAAACAAAGGCATTGTTTTCTCTATGAAAATTTGTGAAGGATTTCATGTCATGGTTCTTGTTCAAGAAGGGACATCCCTTGAATAAGCTGTTGGGAGCATAGTAGAGGAATTGTAACAAAAGTTGTGTGATAATATTCTCACATGATTGCACATATGTTTATCATTTTGCCTACATGATGGAGGATGTGAGGATGTTAAACAAATCTTCGTAGGAAAAATAATATATAATTATAAATATAAGTGAATTTACGTGCTAGTTGTAGCTATTACTACAATTGTCGTTGTGAATACATAGTCTAATTTAGGGGTGGAGCCTAGAGATGACCAATTTTTTCACTAGATTAGTACAAAGAAGAATAAAAAATTACATATGCAAAACTAAATTGATTGTCCCTATCGGTGTAATTATTTTTTTTTTTTTTTGTCATTCTATTTTCATAATTAATTCTTGGGAATTATTCTACTTGTACAGATGAATCTACATGGTTAGAATGATATGTGCATCCATGCTTCTGTCAAACTACTTGTACAAACTTTCTATACAGGTTGCAGAGTTTAATTTTTTGATTACTGCTATTGTTAATTTGCCTTTAAATTGATGGGATGAAATTCGTGCTAGCAACTCATTTCTTCATATAGTTCCATTGTTGCTTTGAAGATAATGAAGTATGGTAATTAGTCCAATTTTTTATGGGTTTATCAATGTTTGTAAAAATGGAGAAAATAGCTTTGCTTGTAATTTTTAAAGGTTCGAGAAGAGAGATAGTAATTGATTTAGTGTATTGATAGAGATAAAATCATTGACGAAGCTGTCAATATTCTGTTGATTGCAAACGAATACTGCAACACATTCACCTTCTAGTTTATATTGATTCTTTAAGAATACCAAAAATCTAGGCATCAAACTCTTTGATCCATGCATGAATACTAAGAATTGGACTCCTCGATTTTTAAATATCAAATATAAGAATTCAAGAAATTGGAGAAATCTCAACAATTCAAATTTCAATTTAAATTTCACTCAATTAATTGTCATAAGACTTACAAATCATATTTAAAGCAATAAACAAATTTTCGACAACAACTAACTCTAATGATAAAATTAAAGGGTAATTGTAGTTACAATCCCAAACATTTCATTGTTTTATAGACTTTACCCAAACATTTCATTTGTATCATCCTCATTCTCAAGCATTTCATATAGTTGCAGCATAAGGACAAAAAATTGGATTTCATCCATTTGACCGTTAGTTAACCAAAAAATTGACTTTGATCAAATATAAAATGAAAAAATAGTAACTTTATAATTTTAACTTAAAATAATTTAAAAAAATTAAGGAATAATTGTAGTAGTGATCTCTAACCTTTCACTTTTTTATAAATTTTACCCTGACATTCAGTTTGTACCAACGAAGATCCTTAACCTTTGAGAAATTAACAATAAAGATCCAAATGGAAAAATTGGATATTTTGACTAATTTAAACAGGGACATTCTTGTCAATCACATATTACTAATTAAATTAATCAAATTAGAATCCAAAACAAACTATCCCACCCTCCAATACTTCATCTATTTCAACACCTCCATGCTCCTCCCTCACCCCCCCTCGCTGCAATGTTGAAGCTACTTTCATGGCTTCCCTCAATCCTTCAATATTTGCCTTCAAATATTACTCACTTTTCTTTTCAGTTATCTCTCGTTTCATCAACCACAATCCAAAAGAAGAGGATCTTTACGACCCCCAATTTTCCCCGCCAAATCTCAACAAAAATTAAGAACGGTTCATGTTCTTATTTTTTGAGGTTAGTGTCAACATAAAAATTGCTACCAGTGCTATAATTCAAGCTGCCTTTGCACTCTCTTCCACCTTTTCTTCTTCTTCTTTGAATTTTACACAATGGGTTTCTAAAAACTCTTATCTATTCATATCTCTCTGATTCATAAGCCCAGAAAATTGTGCATTGTCGACAATCTTGGGAACATGTTCGCTTTCGTTCAAATGGAAGCTTCAAAATCAAATCAGAAGTCCCATGACCAGGTAAAAAATTAAATAATTATTTGTTTTCACCAATTTTTTCCCCATTTTGTTTACATTTGTTCTTCAGAAAGTAAAGCTTTTATTAGTTGTCTTTATTGATTTTGATTCATAGAACGATGCAATTTTGTCAAGATTACTAGTGAGTTATATGATTAAATTGGTGATTTTGGTGGGGTGGGTGGCTAGGGTAAAGATAGGGGTAGATAAGGTGGGGGGGGGGAAGATAATTAGTTCATGTTCCTTTTATTTTATTTTATTTTATTTTTTATTATTTTAACTTTTTTTTGTGGAAAATAATGAATTTATCATTTTGTCTATTTTGGATTTGGTCAAAATATATTTTATTGATCAACTAACAATAAGTAGATGATTTCTATCTATTTGGACCTCTACTGCTAATTTCTCAAAGATTAGGGACCTTCGCTAACACAAATTGAATGTTATAATAAAAGTCCGCAATAAAGTGAGAAGTTAGGGATTGTTACTACAATTTTCCCAAAAATTAAATATAAACAGAAAAAATATATATATAAAGAATAGAGAACCATTCATCTCCCTTTCCCATACTTAGCCCAACGTAGTCTCCAAAGCAAACCAAATCAACCTATTGCTATCGCCGTTGACAAGTGTATTTTGTACACTTATTCAAGGCTTTAAACGGCATTATTTAGTTGTCCACTAATGAAATAGAATCTAAATTGTTGTTTCTTATATTAAATAAGTAAAACTCAATGATTGAGCAACAAATTGGAAGAAACAAAAGGAAAACTCAGAAAAAGAGTGAAATTCAAAAGACGGGAACCAAGTTGCATATAGTTCATAGATGAGACGGGTGATGAAATGTATATCGAAGATGCTTAGGCTTTAATTAAATACAATTGGAAGATAAACAAACATTATTACAAGACGAAATGACTGAAATGAAGAAAAATCAAAGTTTGCGGACTAAATTATAATAATGAAAAGTTGTGTCGAACCTTATGATGAATATTCAAGAGTGTTAAGGTCAATCAGATGAAGAAAGAAGTCAAATGGATGAAATATATCGAAGTATTTATCACATATCAACTTTCAGGCAAAAAGGTTATGCTTTACATTTTTAGTCTCTATTTGAGACCCATTTTTAGCATGGAAAACATTCAAATTGGAAAAATAACATCTCTCGAAACCCTTTGCTTTATCTTTTCAACACATTCTAAATTACCTCAATCAAATATCGAGAGGGAAAGATGTCATTAAAAAACTGAAAGTTATCCTATGGGAAAAAGATTATAACTATGTGGTCGAATAGTTCAAAATCTATGAGGTTGCATCCACACATGCAGGGACAAACTTGAAATTCAACAAATGAACTATACATTCGCACCCAATGTACTATGTGACTACATAGTACAAGATTTTGGCCAAATCTCAGGTTTCTTTATACGATTAACACTCAACTTGGCTAGGGTTTGGATGATATCTTTGACCTAGATTAGAGTCATATAAATACCAGAACGTCCCATACACATTGGAGAACCTCTTTTATGCAAAAAATAACTCAAGAACTTGAGAGAAGTTTATTGAAAAAGAGGGCAAATTCATCTTTGAGGGAGATTTCAACTGAGAAATTGCAAGAAAATCATCAGGGAGACTTCATACGAGGAAATTTGCACAAGAATCCATCATTTCTCTTCAACTAATCAAATTCCAGGTAATGTTTATTAAAATTTTAATGATTTCTTTAAATTTCAATATGCTTGGCTAGATATTTACATTCCTAGGTTGAGATGAACTCTTGTTATGAGATTTTTGGTATTAATTAATTATTTTGACGTTTAGTATGTATGTTTTCTTGGATGTTTATTATTGTTTTCGTTGAGCTCTCAATTAGTTAGCTACTAATTAAGATGATATATTGGAATCTATTGTTATTGAGAGAGATAATAGGTTTTTAGCTAAAAATAATAAACATCATAAGGTTTGACATATGATAGAAATATACCTATATGCTTTATATGGTTTCATAGGGGTTCTAGATCGTTTAATGTATTTATCATGCTTTCATCTTTTATCAAGAGATGGGAAGATCACATAAGGAAATAGATTTGATAACTATCGAGAGAGGTTTACAATTAAATTAGGAACATTGACTAACAAGAATGGCTACAAATTGTCACTTTAATTTGTTGTGCGGAAAATGGATTTACAAGGCATATTCGACATCTTAGCAATACTTTCACATATTTGAAAAACCAATCAAATTGCTTTCTAGTTTAATTGATAACTTAGGTATTGGTATAGAAAACTCAAAATTTGTTGCTGAAGAAGTGTAACAAGGCTCAAATGAGATAGAGCCTAAACATCTAGGAAGCCTTGGACAAAAGGAGAACGGAGAGTTCATCTATCCGCACAGTCTAGCTAAAGACTATAAACTAAGCGCTTATTGAGAAGCAATCCAATTTTTCTTTTATTTACTTTGCTTTTTGTATTGCATTTCATATAGATTTATCATTAGTTTGCATTAAATTTATGGACGTTTCAACTTATAGAGTCTCACCATCCTATCATGTTTTCCCTTAGACCTTTGAATTTATTGTTGGTTATTTTGATTGTTTTGGCTAAGTAACATATGTTCTATGTTATTTCATTTTTAATATTTAATTTAATCGCTACATGCAGAAACATGACATCGTTGAATACTCAAACCAATATAGACCAAAAGAAAAGCATAATGAAAGAGATTGTCTAGCTGTCACCCATAGTGCCTCACACATTCAATAGAAAAATTCGGAGTGTCGTTTTCCTTTTCTTCCCCACTCCCTTTTATACTAACTTATACTTTATCATATTAAGGACCTTGCTAGATGTACACTATGGTGTACACTTTACCACGTGACATTACCCTGTTGGACAGTTTAAATTTCAAACAGTTTTTCCATCCAATTGACACTTGACAACAATGCAAGTGTCAAACAGCGTGTCAAATATCAGTGTACAAATAGCAAAGTCAATGTCAGTTTTAAGTTTGGAGTGGACAAAAAAATTGAGTTTTTAATTTTTTTTCCCCCGTATATTTGTGTGTTTGTTTTTAGTATTACTTCAATATAAAAAAAATTCAAAAATATTTTCTGTTATTAGAGTGTGTGCTTGCGTGGGTTAGATAGTCTGGCCAACAATGATGATTTAATTTGAGATTTAATGTTGATCTATGGACTGTGGATAGGTTACATGTTTAAATTAACTGATGCTTAACCTTGCAAAATTTGATATTATATGTGTATAAGAATTGAGTTTTATTTCATGATGCAATAAGTTTATTCATATGCTAAATAGGTAGAAAGATTAAAAATAGAGGCGAGACCCAAATCTATCTTAAATTGATTGTTCTAAGATCAAATCTAGTATAGTTTGGGGTGATTTTATTGTTGTAGGAAGATACGTTTGTGAATCTGGATTACTTTTGTAAAAAAGTTATGTGTGAATTATCTTAAACTAACAAGATAAAATTGGGTGAAAGTCTTACTTTGGAGGTCGGTTTGCTTAAATAGGTGTTTAATGAGATGAACCCTTGTTATGAGTTTTTTTGTATTAATTAATTATTTTGACGCTTAATATGTATGTTTCTTGGATTTTTATTATTGTTTTCACCAAATTTTCATTTAATTAGCTACTAATTGAGATGATTTATTGGAATATATTGTTATCAAGAGAGATAATGGGTTTTTAGCTATAAAAAAAAATAAACAGTGTAAGGTTCGATAGAGGATGGAGATATACCTTTTTGTTTTACATCATGATTTTCATAGGTGTTATAGGCCGTTTAATGCATTTATCATGTTCGTATCTTTCATAGAAAGATAGAAATGTCACATGAGTGAAATAGATTTAATAACTATCAAGAAAGGTTTTCAATTAAATTAGTAACATTAACCAACTAGAATGAGTACAAATTGTCACTTTAATTTGTTGTGCTGAAAATAGATTAACAAGGGGATTCAACATCTTAACAATATTTTCACATATTTAAAAAATCAGTTAAATCGCTTTCTAATTTAATTGATAACTTAGGTATTAGTATAGAAAACTCAAAACTTGTTGCTATTCGATTAAGGTTGTTAATAATTTGAGCTTAAACCAATACTTAGTCTTCATGGGTTCGACACTTTATACACTACTATATTATTTGTTGACGATCCCGTCCACTTGCAAGAAATCAAATGATCAACCGTCACCTTCCACAACTTCTTTCCCAACCATATCCCCACCAATCCCCTCATCCACCCCAAAATAAAACCAAACCCAGAAATTATTTGGAAATTCGAATAGTTTGTGATTTGGTATTGGAATTTCAACGTCAAAGAAATAGAAGAAACTCCACCATATGTTGAATCCCACATTTAACAAGCCCCACATCATCGATCGTGCTCTCGCTTGAAGATGCAAAAGAAAATCAATATTATTTCTCACACGGACATATACACCCACACAGTACAGGGTTGTTTGGGCCTTGGTGGTGAAATTCATCCATGGTGTTAGGAAGTAGCAATATTAGTTTCACGCTTGACTTCATACAACTTCGACGACCTCATTCCACTTTTAACTCAAAATGCAGAATTCAAACACTTTTGTCCCAAAGTTCCAACAACCCCTCTGAGCCATACTCCAATAGCTATCCTCTTACAATACTTACTCAAACAAGCCTTTCTGAGGTTGATCTCCCATTTTTTTGGGTATTTGGGAATGGGAGAAGGAGATGAAGTTCCCTATTCTTTATCTATTTATTTCTTTTATTTATTTGATTTTTTAAATTATTTATGTTAAAATTGTAAAGTTTTCATTTTAGCCTTTTATATGTTTTGTCAAAGTCAATTTTTCTGATCAATTAACGATTAAATTGATGAAATCCATCCATCTGTCCTTTTGCTACAACTAAATGAAAGATATGGATAAAATCTACAAAAAGATGAAAAGTTTGGAGCTGCAACTACAATTGTTCCTAAAATTAAATATAACGACTAACTCCAAATCGAATTAAAATCATAAAGACAATACTACATGTACATAATTTTTTTACTCAATTTTTTACCTACAACTCACAATAAAGGGTGGGGACCACATTTGGGGATTTTTATATTCATGGGCGTGCATTGTGAGAGAGAGACAACTTTCGGTACATTACATTCGTTACAAATAGAATTGCTCCAAATCATAATCTAGTTAAAATTATGAAAATTAAGAGTGCAAATACTAATTAAGGACTAAATTAATTATAAATTAAAATACAAAATATAGATAAAATTTCCCAAATTAAATTAAAATCATCCATTTTCAATCTTCATCATTCTTCTTCGATTTATGTAGATTCCTCCTCGAATTTTGTACAATGTTATCATCCACAATCTTGTAATAATGGCATTTTACTTGTAAATTTGCAGAGCATGCAAACTATATCTTTTCAAACGAAGTTTGAACTTTAGCAAGCACCTCAAGATCTACAGACCCTCTTGTGGTACTTGAAATCAACACGATTCCAATAGACCACCTCTTAGAGATATTGACATCAGGCTTCATACATTTTTTCATTTTCTTCATCGAAGATAGATGATCCATTGTAATTGTCATTACACAAATTCACAAATTCTTCAATTTCTTCATCAAAAGATTGAAGGACCTTAGCCATTGAAATTCAAATATTCTTCAACTTCTTTGTCAAAAATTGGTAGATCGTCATAGTTCTCATTCAAATCTGTATCCATCGACTTCTTTGAATCAAAAGGAACGAAAATGTTATAATCATGCATCATAACTCTTGTAATTGAACTCCCGAACACTATCAACAATGAATGTGGCTTCGCTACTAAATAATGTAGCGCAGAAGCAATAAAAATAAATATGTACAAACACGTAATTGAATATTTGTTATTCCAAATGAATACCAAATCCCAGTCACTCTCTATTTTTTGTTGATTATTAAGAATATCAGAAATTTAGGCATCAAACTACAAATACAGAGAATTAGACTAGTTGATTTTTAAATATAAAATAAGATAATTTAAGAAATTAGAGAAATCTCAACAATTCAAATTCCACTCAATTGATTGTCATAAGGTTTACAACTCGTATTTGGAATAGTGAATAAATCTAATAATAACTAAACCCTTAGATAATGACTAACTCTAGATAATAATAAAATTAAGATAACGATTAACTCTAAAATGAAATTAAAATTATGAAAATTAAGAGTCCTAATACTAATTAAAGACTAAACTAATCATAAATTTAAATGAAATACATTGATAGAATTGCTTAAATTAAATTAAAATTATCCATATTCAATCATCATTAGTAATACTATAATTCAAGACTTCAAAGAACATGAAAAAAAAATAGTTTTTCACATTAACATTCACATCTACCACTATATCAATTAAATAATTATTAAATGATAAGATAATAAATATTTTTACTATCTCCCCACATTTTTCGATCTTAAAAGCATAATAAAAAGTAATTGCGATTACAATCTCGTTTCAATTTAATCACTCTTATTTAAAAGTTATTTGAAATAATTATTTATTTCAAGTTAGTCATTCTTTTTGCTCGTTACAAATGTTAGCTGATATTGGTAACAGGGGTAAATCTCGTGTTAAATGTGAAATAATGCATATCGTTTGATAAAACAAGTAAGATAAAATGAATGATTTAAAACAAAATAAAGTTTAGGGGTAATTTTAGAATAAATGAAAGATGGATGCCTAAATTGAAACAAGATCTAAATTTAGAGGACTATTGTGTGTAATACCTAACTAAAAACCTCCCCAAACCTTTCTAACCACGCCAGATCCATCACCAAAGATTCATCCCGATTCACCCAAAATGCCACCCAAATCGGAAACACATGCTGCCTCCGCCACTACCGGCGGCACCACCCAATTCGACCCTTCATCCAACTCCATCGATCCGATCTTCCACATCCTCAAGGTACTCCCCTTCTTTTTTCTTCGCCCGCCTCGTCTGCGGCTGAAGCTGCCCACCTTCACTCTGCCCTCCGCAATGACTGTCTACTCCCTCATCCTCCTCACCTACTTCATGGTCGTATCCGGAATCGTGTACGACGTCATCGTAGAGCCCCCTGGCATCGGCTCCACCCAGGACCGATTTACTGGAGCGGTCAGACCTGTCGTCTTCCTCCCAGGTCGGGTCAACGGGCAGTATATTATAGAGGGGTTATCTTCTGGGTTCATGTTCGTTCTCGGTGGTGTTGGGATAGTGCTGTTGGATCTGGCCCTTGATAAGAACCGCGCCAAGAGTGTCAAGGTGTCGTTTGCGTCTGCTGGGGTTGCATTTGTGGTGATTTCGTATGTCATGAGTATGCTCTTTGTTCGGATTAAGATCCCGGGGTATCTCCGCTGAGTTAATATCACATTCTATGTTTCTATAAGGAATTTGATAAACGGAATATTTTCCTTTTTTGGTTTTCAAAGTGTAACGAACCTTTTGTTTAATTCAATACTTATCGGTTAAGTTGGAAGAAAAAGAATTAAGGTTAATGGATGTTTTAAAGTCAATTGGCATTTGGGCGATAGGTTTCAATGTAAATGGTAATACATTGTTGTCAGAAAATGGGATCCTCCATATGTTATGATGACCAGTTGCGCTTGTTTTCAGTGAAACCTTTTTTTTTTGTCCATGGTGGCATTATACATGACTTTCATGAGTTCATTTTATGGTGAAGGCTTTGTTTTGTTGGGTAGAGTTAACTTCTGTTTGTGAATTCAATTTCAAAGTTTTTTCTGCTATCAGGGATCAGGTTGTGTTTTGCATTAGATTCTAAATTGATCTGTCATATGAAGCTAGGCATCTGTGTGTATATAAAAGAAAATTCGGATGCAGATTCGAATAAAATGAGCCAGAGAGGGAAAAATATTAAATAAAAATGAAGTAGAAGAACCCAGATTCCAAATGAACAAATTCAAACTTGAAAAGGATCTTTCACATAGGAGAGTTGAACTTTCTATTAGTGGAATATGATGGATTTTTTAGAATCTCTCCAAGAAATGCTCTCATGTTGAAAAATAGTACTCAGAAATTAGACTTGTCTTTATTGCATTGTCTGCTCATAGGCCATGGATATCTCTTGTATAGGGGAGGCATTATATCATCTGAACCCCCCTTAGCATTTTTTGCAAAGCGCCTTGCATTGGCGTGGATTTGATCATATGATCTACTTGTCCTATTTAAAGCTCCCTCTGACCTGTGTAGATTTCCCAGCCGGATTAATATCTCTATAGGTCCCTCGCCAAGAACTCCAGCTGATTTGTAATTTTTCGATTGCCCTAAGGTTTGTAATTTGCTCATTTGATATCAAAGTGAGCATACTGCCCGAGGACATAGGTATCATCAGTCATCAAACATTTCATATATTTTTCTGGTGTTCTCTTTTATCTTGGATCTGGTATTTGGTGTTCTACTTTAGTCTCAATAATTATAGTTTTGTAATAGTTCTGTGCAAGGTTTTACCGACATATGGTATGAGTATTGATTATTTGGCCTAGGATTTGTTCGGATTATATTGCCACTGGGCATGGTAGTTGTTGAAAGATGGCAGGAGTTTATTCTTTGCGGATAGACACGTGATTACTAGTGCAAGTTTGAGTTGAAATATTTGCTGGTATCGATATTTTCGTTTATAGCAATGTGAGGTGATTAATCATCCCATGTCAACACAAGTCTGACAATTCTCTAGCAGAAAAAGTTGGAGAAGATGGCTCACTACAAGTGGGAAATGATCAAACCATCACATATGTGGTACAATTCTTATATTTATATGCTTTACTTTTACTAGCTAAATTTATACCTTCTTGAACTTCCCCCAGTTTCCTTTAGAAAATGCTGAGAATTAAATAGAACTTAGGCCTTGTGAGATTACCATTGTACATCTGATCAAGTTGATCAAGACTTGTAATATGGGGATAAAATCCAGAGCTTCTTTTATCTTTGCTAGTGAATAGATTGCCAGCATATAACGTTTATCATTTTGTTTACACTGACTTTGAATCTATGCTAAAATATCGTCTTTTCCCAAAGACTGAAAAAATGGACAAGTTTTCATGAATTTCAATCCATGTCTGGATCTTGAAATGTAAGAAAGAAACACCTGAGAGTGGTGTTGATCCTTATTCTGGTGTAATCCTAAGGAGGGAATGCTATAAAACTTCATTTATTGTTTGATAGTGAGCTTTAAGTGCGAAGATTGCATAGGTGAAATCGGGGAGCCATCACTGCTCTGGAAGTCTCCTCTCGATGCATCCTGGACCTGGCTAGCAAATTGCAAATTCCATAGTACATCTTCGATAGAAGGTCTATCGACTGGATCATTGTTCAAACAACTGCAGCATATCTTGATCATCGTTTTCAATGATTTGTCCGAACCTGATCTGTTGATTACTGGATCAACGGCACTCTCTCTCAATATATCATCGGCTATTATGCTGGAAAGTAACTGAAAACATCAAAACAGTATCAAAATGCTGTGAAAATCTTCATAATCTCAAATGAACCATGTCTGTCTTACCTGCGAAGATTAACAGAATGACATAGACAATTACATACCTGATCTTTTAGAACCTCGACTTTGTTCCTTGAATTTAATGGTTTCCCCGAAATGATTTCTAGCAGCATTACACCAAAGTCATAAATATCAAACTTGTCCTGATGATTTACTCTGCAACTCAACAATCTCTGAGTTTCAACAAAAGCTCTAGACTAACACTTTCCAATTTGAATGTTAAACGATCACTTTTCTTCGACGAAATTAGGAACTAACCTGGCACTCTTTAAATCGTTCGATCCACTGAGAAAACTTTGGAGATGCTCCTGTTAGATTAAGCAGATTTTAGCATTGAGTTAGTATGTTAAAGAAAAATTCATTAAAAATACAACAGAGAGAAGTTTGAGTTCTTTCTTCATACTTTTCCCATATACTCTCCTAGCGAAGGCAGGTTGTAGCTGCAAATTTTTGCAGCAAGGTTCTGATCCAATAAAATATCAGTTATTTTCAAATTATTTGAAAAGAGACAAGGTACAATTCCCGTATGCAGGAATTGGATACCCTTTGCTACGCCGATCGCAGCTGCGATGCGCTGTGCCCAGGTAAGTTTTCGTTTAATCTGCTTCTCTGCCATATAAGAAGTTGAACGATTGCAAACTGTTAGATACAAAATCATAAAGTTAAAATTCACCGAGTTAACACTATCGATCAAGTTTTATTGATCCAAGAATATAAATTCTAAATCACTCATAAAATTAATAGATTCAACAAAGGTGTATAAAAATTTTAAATCATTTGTGACATTAATAGATTCAACAAAGGTGTAAATCTATGGAGTTACCAGATATCCAGCTCCTGAGAGTCCCGTTAGGCACGTATTCAAAGACAAGGAATACTCTGCTAATGCTTGAATCGTCCAAGTAATACTCAAAGCAATGTCCGAGAGAACTGACCAAATGGTGATGTCTGAGTTTGGACATTATTTCTATGTGAGGCATAAAGTGTTGAATGCCGTGGTATCTTTTCATTTTCAGGCATATAATCGTGACAAAGGAGCCATCCTTCAGCTGACCTCTGTACATCTGAGTCAACAAAAGAGATAAACGCCATTTTACCAACATTTCATAGCTTAATGTATAAATGTTAGATTTGATGGACACGAACAGATATAAAAGTTAAGGTGTACTTGCAAAAACTTATTTCCTTACCTGATCATGAGTTCCTTCTCCAATGAAAGTCGATGTATCAAAGTTGTTTGTTGCCTCCTCGAGCTCTTCCAGTGAAAACGTCCTATAAGCAGGAAGGCCAAGTGCTCCTAGCTTTGTTGCTCGGGTTATGTACCCTAAGGCGAGGGATAAGGCGAAAACAAGCATGGTTCAGTGTTCCAAAAAAAAAAAAAAAAGGGGAAACAAATGAGCGAACCCCTTACTTGCATCTTGAAGGACCTTTGAGGTGTAGCTAGTCGAAGCATTCTCTTCTACAAATCTTGATGGGGGTTCATGTCCAGCTCTCTGTGCAATAAAATTTCTGACTACCAAAATGACTATACCAACTACTATAATCGCCACAATAATTCCTCCGGTTACGCTTAAAGCAAGAGCTATTTTGGAAATTACTTTTCGCTTCTCGTGATGAGGTATGATTCCCACAGCTAGAGCCTCGTTTTTACAGAACGAAATCGGGTGCTGATTATTATCTCCTGTTACCAAACAATTCCCAGCATATAACACTACCCTATTCCTGGAACCTGGACGTAAACAACTAGGCAATTTTCCAGTCAACAAATTTGAAGAGAAGTTCACAAAATCGAGATCGGGATTACAGGGAAGATCTTCGAAAAGCATGCCGGTGAATTTGTTATCTGCTATATTGACATAAGCAATCGATGGTAGGGATAGCAAGGAAGCTGGAAACGGTCCCACAAAACGGTTGGACGATATATCTAAGTGCTCAAGTTGATTATAGGATTGAACTTCTTGTGGAATGCCGAATGTGAATTCATTTTTCCTTAACACAATCCGTTCAATCTTATTACCAACTGCGGGAAATCGAGGGCCAAGAGCATTGTTCTCCAAATCAAGAATTTGTAGGTTAGCCAAACTGCTAAGATCAGGTACTTCACCGGAGAATTTGTTATTCGACAATGCAAGGACTCTGAGGTTTTCCAAATTTCCAAGTGAATCGGACAGAGACCCGTATAAAGAATTGTTCTTCACACTCAATACGGCCAAAGCTGAAAGCGATTCCAGGCTCTTCGCAAGTCCACCAGTAAAGTTATTCCTATCGAGTATTAGAGTCTGAAGGCGTGTCAATGAAGAAATTTCAGGCGGTATAGTGCCATGAAAGAAATTTGAAGTCAAGTTTAGTATTTCTAGCGATGATAAACGTGTAAGTTTACTAGGCAAAGAACCCCATAAACCAAGAGAAACCAATCTTAGGACTGTCAAACTCGGAAGCATAACAAGTGTAGTAACAAAGGAATCAATGGAGAAATTATTGGGTAATCGAGGAGCCTCCTCGTCTCCTATAATGTGCAACTGAGTTATGCTACCTTCGTAGCATACGATAGTCAGAGTCGAGTTCGGTTCCATGTTGCAAAAATCTGTGACATTATTCCAACTTTTCAAAAAAGGTGGATAGTTTAGAAGGTGTTGAATCCTCAAAAGGGTTTGTGTTTGTGATGATTGAAATTGCTCTGTGTAGGAGACTGATATTGAGAGGACAAGCAAAACTAGAAGTTTTATATGGCTTAATTTTTCTGCCATCAGCTAGAAACTACAGAGGTATAAAATTTATTAATCAATAAATTTGTGAATCAGAACTTGGATACTCTCCAGTGAAAGCCTGCATTTGTACGAAATATAGAACAAATTAAATTTTAAAAAAAAATTAATCAAGAAACAATTTCTGGATTATTCTGGGTTTTAACCGTTTTACAATTTCTTGAAATAGAATGTCTAAATTGGGAGAAGACATGTCTTGTAATAATATGAGAAAATCACAAAAATAAGGATCAATATACAGATGAAATTCAGCAAATCCACATACCTTTATCCAAGTTTAATTCTCCAAGAACAATTTCTGATGAATTACCTTAAGAATATCAAAAGGCAAAAGATTAAACAAAATTAGAACTGTAATACCCTTCTCAAATGAAATGACTTGATGTACTTCACAAACTACTCAATTACCTTCAAATGAAGCAACCTTAAACTTCAAATTAGGCCTTCATAACTATTTCAAGATTCTCAAACCTTATATTTTTCTACTTGAAAACCTGATTTGTGGGATGAATAAATTAAAATTTAGATATGAAAATTTACAATTGACAAACGAAGACAACTTAGTGACATGGGTTTTTTGAAGCTCTTCAAGGTTTAAGTTTAACCGACAGTAAGCTTTATAACAGTGCTTTTGAAGCTTTATTGGGCAGGGACTGAACTGCAAAAGGAAAAGGAAAAGAAAAAATCATAAAGAAAGATTCCAGCTTAATACAACCTTTATTCTCCATCTATTTTCGTGGGGATTTCATATTTCTTATCTGCCACATGGGGACACCATTAATTTTCATTTGAAAAGGGCTGCGGTTTTTTTTTTTAAAGAATACGAATTTTCTTTTGATTTTTTTCCTGCATGGTACTATAAGTTCACAGTGAAATAAATTTTCAATGAATAAGGTTCCACCTGTACGTGCAGCCTTTACAGGCCTCACAAACCCCTCACTATGCAGGGGTGAGGCCCCACATGATTTTTTTTTTTAAATTGTGGGGCCCACCCCACATTTGTCTTACCTGGCAAGGACATGTGAAAGAGGCCCCTGTACATGCAAACCAACTCATTTTCATTTGTCTTGGACAGTTTGCTTTCAATTACAGATGAGTCGCCATCAGCTTTAGGCTTCTGGAGGGCAAAATGTAGCTGTTTTGGCTTAGCTGTGACCTTCTTTGTGCAGACGGTTTACCTTTGTCCTCGAATTTTGTACAATGTTATCATCCACAATCTTGTAATAATATTATTTTACTTGTAAATTTGCAGAGCATGCAAATGATATCTTTTCAAACGAAGTTTGAACTAAAGTAAGCACCTCAAGATCTACAGACCCTCTTGTGGTACTTGAAATCAACACGATTCCAATAGACCACCTCTTAGAGATATTGACATCAGGCTTCATACATTTTTTCATTTTCTTCATCGAAGATAGATGATCCATTGTAATTGTCATTACACAAATTCACAAATTCTTCAATTTCTTCATCAAAAGATTGAAGGACCTTAGCCATTGAAATTCAAATATTCTTCAACTTCTTTGTCAAAAATTGGTAGATCGTCATAGTTCTCATTCAAATCTGTATCCATCGACTTCTTTGAATCAAAAGGAACGAAAATGTTATAATCATGCATCATAACTCTTGTAATTGAACTCCCGAACACTATCAACAATGAATGTGGCTTCGCTACTAAATAATGTAGCGCAGAAGCAATAAAAATAAATATGTACAAACACGTAATTGAATATTTGTTATTCCAAATGAATACCAAATCCCAGTCACTCTCTATTTTTTGTTGATTATTAAGAATATCAGAAATTTAGGCATCAAACTACAAATACAGAGAATTAGACTAGTTGATTTTTAAATATAAAATAAGATAATTTAAGAAATTAGAGAAATCTCAACAATTCAAATTCCACTCAATTGATTGTCATAAGGTTTACAACTCGTATTTGGAATAGTGAATAAATCTAATAATAACTAAACCCTTAGATAATGACTAACTCTAGATAATAATAAAATTAAGATAACGATTAACTCTAAAATGAAATTAAAATTATGAAAATTAAGAGTCCTAATACTAATTAAAGACTAAACTAATCATAAATTTAAATGAAATACATTGATAGAATTGCTTAAATTAAATTAAAATTATCCATATTCAATCATCATTAGTAATACTATAATTCAAGACTTCAAAGAACATGAAAAAAAAATAGTTTTTCACATTAACATTCACATCTACCACTATATCAATTAAATAATTATTAAATGATAAGATAATAAATATTTTTACTATCTCCCCACATTTTTCGATCTTAAAAGCATAATAAAAAGTAATTGCGATTACAATCTCGTTTCAATTTAATCACTCTTATTTAAAAGTTATTTGAAATAATTATTTATTTCAAGTTAGTCATTCTTTTTGCTCGTTACAAATGTTAGCTGATATTGGTAACAGGGGTAAATCTCGTGTTAAATGTGAAATAATGCATATCGTTTGATAAAACAAGTAAGATAAAATGAATGATTTAAAACAAAATAAAGTTTAGGGGTAATTTTAGAATAAATGAAAGATGGATGCCTAAATTGAAACAAGATCTAAATTTAGAGGACTATTGTGTGTAATACCTAACTAAAAACCTCCCCAAACCTTTCTAACCACGCCAGATCCATCACCAAAGATTCATCCCGATTCACCCAAAATGCCACCCAAATCGGAAACACATGCTGCCTCCGCCACTACCGGCGGCACCACCCAATTCGACCCTTCATCCAACTCCATCGATCCGATCTTCCACATCCTCAAGGTACTCCCCTTCTCTTTCCTTCGCCCGCCTCGTCTGCGGCTGAAGCTGCCCACCTTCACTCTGCCCTCCGCAATGACTGTCTACTCCCTCATCCTCCTCACCTACTTCATGGTCGTATCCGGAATCGTGTACGACGTCATCGTAGAGCCCCCTGGCATCGGCTCCACCCAGGACCGATTTACTGGAGCGGTCAGACCTGTCGTCTTCCTCCCAGGTCGGGTCAACGGGCAGTATATTATAGAGGGGTTATCTTCTGGGTTCATGTTCGTTCTCGGTGGTGTTGGGATAGTGCTGTTGGATCTGGCCCTTGATAAGAACCGCGCCAAGAGTGTCAAGGTGTCGTTTGCGTCTGCTGGGGTTGCATTTGTGGTGATTTCGTATGTCATGAGTATGCTCTTTGTTCGGATTAAGATCCCGGGGTATCTCCGCTGAGTTAATATCACATTCTATGTTTCTATAAGGAATTTGATAAACGGAATATTTTCCTTTTTTGGTTTTCAAAGTGTAACGAACCTTTTGTTTAATTCAATACTTATCGGTTAAGTTGGAAGAAAAAGAATTAAGGTTAATGGATGTTTTAAAGTCAATTGGCATTTGGGCGATAGGTTTCAATGTAAATGGTAATACATTGTTGTCAGAGAATGGGATCCTCCATATGTTATGATGACCAGTTGCGCTTGTTTTCAGTGAAACCTTTTTTTGTGTCCATGGTGGCATTATACATGACTTTCATGAGTTCATTTTATGGTGAAGGCTTTGTTTTGTTGGGTAGAGTTAACTTCTGTTTGTGAATTCAATTTCAAAGTTTTTTCTGCTATCAGGGATCAGGTTGTGTTTTGCATTAGATTCTAAATTGATCTGTCATATGAAGCTAGGCATCTGTGTGTATATAAAAGAAAATTCGGATGCAGATTCGAATAAAATGAGCCAGAGAGGGAAAAATATTAAATAAAAATGAAGTAGAAGAACCCAGATTCCAAATGAACAAATTCAAACTTGAAAAGGATCTTTCACATAGGAGAGTTGAACTTTCTATTAGTGGAATATGATGGATTTTTTAGAATCTCTCCAAGAAATGCTCTCATGTCGAAAAATAGTACTCAGAAATTAGACTTGTCTTTATTGCATTGTCTGCTCATAGGCCATGGATATCTCTTGTATAGGGGAGGCATTATATCATCTGAACCCCCCTTAGCATTTTTTGCAAAGCGCCTTGCATTGGCGTGGATTTGATCATATGATCTACTTGTCCTATTTAAAGCTCCCTCTGACCTGTGTAGATTTCCCAGCCGGATTAATATCTCTATAGGTCCCTCGCCAAGAACTCCAGCTGATTTGTAATTTTTCGATTGCCCTAAGGTTTGTAATTTGCTCATTTGATATCAAAGTGAGCATACTGCCCGAGGACATAGGTATCATCAGTCATCAAACATTTCATATATTTTTCTGGTGTTCTCTTTTATCTTGGATCTGGTATTTGGTGTTCTACTTTAGTTTCAATAATTATAGTTTTGTAATAGTTCTGTGCAAGGTTTTACCGACATATGGTATGAGTATTGATTATTTGGCCTGGGATTTGTTCGGATTATATTGCCACTGGGCATGGTGGTTGTTGAAAGATGGCAGGAGTTTATTCTTTGAGGATAGACATGTGATTACTAATGCAAGTTTGAGTTGAAATATTTGCTGGTATCGATATTTTCGTTTATAGCAATGTGAGGTGATTAATCATCCCATGTCAACACAAGTTTGACAATTCTCTAGCAGAAAAAGTTGGAGAAGATGGCTTACTACAACTGGGAAATGATCAAACCATCACATATGTGGTACAATTCTTATATTTATATGCTTTACTTTTACTAGCTTAATTTATACCTTCTTGAACTTCCCCCAGTTTTCTTTAGAAAATGCTGAGAGTTAAATAGAACTTAGGCCTTGTGAGATTACCATTGTACATCTGATCAAGTTGATCAAGACTTGTAACATGGGGATAAAATCCAGAGCTTCTTTTATCTTTGCTAGTGAATAGATTGCCAGCATATAACGTTTATCATTTTGTTTACACTGACTTTGAATCTATGCTAAAATATCGTCTTTTCCCAAAGACTGAAAAAATGGACAAGTTTTCATGAATTTCAATCCATGTCTGGATCTTGAAATGTAAGAAAAAAACACCTGAGAGTGGTGTTGATCCTTATTCTGGTGTAATCCTAAGGAGGGAATGCTATAAAACTTCATTTATTGTTTGATAGTGAGCTTTAAGTGCGAAGATTGCATAGGTGAAATCGGGGAGCCATCACTGCTCTGGAAGTCTCCTCTCGATGCATCCTGGACCTGGCTAGCAAATTGCAAATTCCATAGTACATCTTCGATAGAAGGTCTATCGACTGGATCATTGTTCAAACAACTGCAGCATATCTTGATCATCGTTTTCAATGATTCGTCCGAACCTGATCTGTTGATTACTGGATCAACGGCACTCTCTCTCAATTTATCATCGGCTATTATGCTGGAAAGTAACTGAAAACATCAAAACAGTATCAAAATGCTGTGAAAATCTTCATAATCTCAAATGAACCATGTCTGTCTTACCTGCGAAGATTAACAGAATGACATAGACAATTACATACCTGATCTTTTAGAACCTCGACTTTGTTCCTTGAATTTAATGGTTTCCCCGAAATGATTTCTAGCAGCATTACACCAAAGTCATAAATATCAAACTTGTCCTGATGATTTACTCTGCAACTCAACAATCTCTGAGTTTCAACAAAAGCTCTAGACTAACACTTTCCAATTTGAATGTTAAACGATCACTTTTCTTCGACGAAATTAGGAACTAACCTGGCACTCTTTAAATCGTTCGATCCACTGAGAAAACTTTGGAGATGCTCCTGTTAGATTAAGCAGATTTTAGCATTGAGTTAGTATGTTAAAGAAAAATTCATTAAAAATACAACAGAGAGAAGTTTGAGTTCTTTCTTCATACTTTTCCCATATACTCTCCTAGCGAAGGCAGGTTGTAGCTGCAAATTTTTGCAGCAAGGTTCTGATCCAATAAAATATCAGTTATTTTCAAATTATTTGAAAAGAGACCAGGTACAATTCCCGTATGCAGGAATTGGATACCCTTTGCTACGCCGATCACAGCTGCGATGCGCTGTGCCCAGGTAAGTTTTCGTTTAATCTGCTTCTCTGCCATATAAGAAGTTGAACGATTGCAAACTGTTAGATACAAAATCATAAAGTTAAAATTCACCGAGTTAACACTATCGATCAAGTTTTATTGATCCAAGAATATAAATTCTAAATCACTCATAAAATTAATAGATTCAACAAAGGTGTATAAAAATTTTAAATCATTTGTGACATTAATAGATTCAACAAAGGTGTAAATCTATGGAGTTACCAGATATCCAGCTCCTGAGAGTCCCGTTAGGCACGTATTCAAAGACAAGGAATACTCTGCTAATGCTTGAATCGTCCAAGTAATACTCAAAGCAATGTCCGAGAGAACTGACCAAATGGTGATGTCTGAGTTTGGACATTATTTCTATGTGAGGCATAAAGTGTTGAATGCCGTGGTATCTTTTCATTTTCAGGCATATAATCGTGACAAAGGAGCCATCCTTCAGCTGACCTCTGTACATCTGAGTCAACAAAAGAGATAAACGCCATTTTACCAACATTTCATAGCTTAATGTATAAATGTTAGATTTGATGGACACGAACAGATATAAAAGTTAAGGTGTACTTGCAAAAACTTATTTCCTTACCTGATCATGAGTTCCTTCTCCAATGAAAGTCGATGTATCAAAGTTGTTTGTTGCCTCCTCGAGCTCTTCCAGTGAAAACGTCCTATAAGCAGGAAGGCCAAGTGCTCCTAGCTTTGTTGCTCGGGTTATGTACCCTAAGGCGAGGGATAAGGCGAAAACAAGCATGGTTCAGTGTTCCAAAAAAAAAAAAAAAAGGGGAAACAAATGAGCGAACCCCTTACTTGCATCTTGAAGGACCTTTGAGGTGTAGCTAGTCGAAGCATTCTCTTCTACAAATCTTGATGGGGGTTCATGTCCAGCTCTCTGTGCAATAAAATTTCTGACTACCAAAATGACTATACCAACTACTATAATCGCCACAATAATTCCTCCGGTTACGCTTAAAGCAAGAGCTATTTTGGAAATTACTTTTCGCTTCTCGTGATGAGGTATGATTCCCACAGCTAGAGCCTCGTTTTTACAGAACGAAATCGGGTGCTGATTATTATCTCCTGTTACCAAACAATTCCCAGCATATAACACTACCCTATTCCTGGAACCTGGACGTAAACAACTAGGCAATTTTCCAGTCAACAAATTTGAAGAGAAGTTCACAAAATCGAGATCGGGATTACAGGGAAGATCTTCGAAAAGCATGCCGGTGAATTTGTTATCTGCTATATTGACATAAGCAATCGATGGTAGGGATAGCAAGGAAGCTGGAAACGGTCCCACAAAACGGTTGGACGATATATCTAAGTGCTCAAGTTGATTATAGGATTGAACTTCTTGTGGAATGCCGAATGTGAATTCATTTTTCCTTAACACAATCCGTTCAATCTTATTACCAACTGCGGGAAATCGAGGGCCAAGAGCATTGTTCTCCAAATCAAGAATTTGTAGGTTAGCCAAACTGCTAAGATCAGGTACTTCACCGGAGAATTTGTTATTCGACAATGCAAGGACTCTGAGGTTTTCCAAATTTCCAAGTGAATCGGACAGAGACCCGTATAAAGAATTGTTCTTCACACTCAATACGGCCAAAGCTGAAAGCGATTCCAGGCTCTTCGCAAGTCCACCAGTAAAGTTATTCCTATCGAGTATTAGAGTCTGAAGGCGTGTCAATGAAGAAATTTCAGGCGGTATAGTGCCATGAAAGAAATTTGAAGTCAAGTTTAGTATTTCTAGCGATGATAAACGTGTAAGTTTACTAGGCAAAGAACCCCATAAACCAAGAGAAACCAATCTTAGGACTGTCAAACTCGGAAGCATAACAAGTGTAGTAACAAAGGAATCAATGGAGAAATTATTGGGTAATCGAGGAGCCTCCTCGTCTCCTATAATGTGCAACTGAGTTATGCTACCTTCGTAGCATACGATAGTCAGAGTCGAGTTCGGTTCCATGTTGCAAAAATCTGTGACATTATTCCAACTTTTCAAAAAAGGTGGATAGTTTAGAAGGTGTTGAATCCTCAAAAGGGTTTGTGTTTGTGATGATTGAAATTGCTCTGTGTAGGAGACTGATATTGAGAGGACAAGCAAAACTAGAAGTTTTATATGGCTTAATTTTTCTGCCATCAGCTAGAAACTACAGAGGTATAAAATTTATTAATCAATAAATTTGTGAATCAGAACTTGGATACTCTCCAGTGAAAGCCTGCATTTGTACGAAATATAGAACAAATTAAATTTTAAAAAAAAATTAATCAAGAAACAATTTCTGGATTATTCTGGGTTTTAACCGTTTTACAATTTCTTGAAATAGAATGTCTAAATTGGGAGAAGACATGTCTTGTAATAATATGAGAAAATCACAAAAATAAGGATCAATATACAGATGAAATTCAGCAAATCCACATACCTTTATCCAAGTTTAATTCTCCAAGAACAATTTCTGATGAATTACCTTAAGAATATCAAAAGGCAAAAGATTAAACAAAATTAGAACTGTAATACCCTTCTCAAATGAAATGACTTGATGTACTTCACAAACTACTCAATTACCTTCAAATGAAGCAACCTTAAACTTCAAATTAGGCCTTCATAACTATTTCAAGATTCTCAAACCTTATATTTTTCTACTTGAAAACCTGATTTGTGGGATGAATAAATTAAAATTTAGATATGAAAATTTACAATTGACAAACGAAGACAACTTAGTGACATGGGTTTTTTGAAGCTCTTCAAGGTTTAAGTTTAACCGACAGTAAGCTTTATAACAGTGCTTTTGAAGCTTTATTGGGCAGGGACTGAACTGCAAAAGGAAAAGGAAAAGAAAAAATCATAAAGAAAGATTCCAGCTTAATACAACCTTTATTCTCCATCTATTTTCGTGGGGATTTCATATTTCTTATCTGCCACATGGGGACACCATCAATTTTCATTTGAAAAGGGCTGCGGTTTTTTTTTTTAAAGAATACGAATTTTCTTTTGATTTTTTTCCCGCATGGTACTATAAGTTCACAGTGAAATAAATTTTCAATGAATAAGGTTCCACCTGTACGTGCAGCCTTTACAGGCCTCACAAACCCCTCACTATGCAGGGGTGAGGCCCCACATGATTTTTTTTTTAAATTGTGGGGCCCACCCCACATTTGTCTTACCTGGCAAGGACCTGTGAAAGAGGCCCCTGTACATGCAAACCAACTCATTTTCATTTGTCTTGGACAGTTTGCTTTCAATTACAGATGAGTCGCCATCAGCTTTAGGCTTTTGGAGGGTAAAATGTAGCTGTGTTTGGCTTAGCTGTGACCTTCTTTGTGCAGACGGTTTACCTTTGGTCTAGAATAGACATTTTAGTCGGAGTCGAACATTTCGAACATTTCGGAACCAACAAAGGATCGTGTTGACCTTCTCTTTTGCACAAGTGACGTGGCTAATAGATTTCGAGTCCTCTTTCGTCCACACGATCTTTTAATTTTGCACACTTGGACAAATCATAAATCGCACAAGGCCTTTTCCGAAATGAGGGAAGGCGGCCACATACACTCTGTCGATTAAGTTAGTTCAATATATGAATGAAGGGATGTAGGCCATGCTAAGATGTGAGTCACTAATTAACTCAAATCGGATTCAGGAGGATATCAATTAAACATAAAGAAAGCAAGATTACGCTTTAGATGTATAAAATTGCTTTACCTCCAAATGAAACAACGTGTGAGCTTTTATAGCGATGGAGAGAGAAATGGTAATCGTTAGATGAAGTAATACATATCGTCATCTTGACGGATGAAGTCTTCTCTTAAGTGTCACTTTATCAACCTTGGGTTGACAGGCATTTAATGATTACGAAAGGTAGTCATTCTAGTGCCTAGGTTTGACCTTGATTTGTAGACTGGTGATTTGACTTGAAGTGTCGTTGTAGTAAATTTTCACATCAATCAATTATGGGTAAATCTTGTACGAAAGATTTCCTTAGAGGATGTGATTTGGAAGATTCCATTTGTAGGTACGGAGGCTATAAGCCTCGTACTTCTTTCTAGCATCGTACATGACACTTCGGCTCAACCAACGAGTGTCAACTTAGACATGGCACCTCATATGAATCACCTCAGCTACCTCGTGTGGCCTCACTTCAGTCAAGTGGGAAGTGGAATTGAGTGCGAGTCTTGCTGATTTGCTTTAGATGGATATCATGTCGGTGATGACCTAGTGCCTCTTCCCTAGAGGCTTAATAGATCGGATTCCAATGGTTCTTGGTTCTTAACCGAAACTACGGATTCTCAATGCTGGGATTGAATTTGCTGTTTTTGTGTATATATTACAATTTATTAACTCTGACCTGATTGTATTCAAAGGAAATAATGTGATGGAAAGAAAAGTCTACAATGTTGATTATTGTATTGTTTTCAAATGAATAAAATTATTATTTTATGTTGTTTTTAGTATTTGTAGAATCTAGTGCATTAGCCCCCTGTTTAAATATACGAGTTAATTTCGCAATTGAACACTAATATTCCAGTGAAATTTTAAAATTGTTTAATCCAAACGCTAGTCTTAAGAGAGAAAAACTTCATGTTTAGCCAAAACCTCAAATTACTTCCTTTTCTCTTCATATATAATAAGCCCTTGTTTGAGTTCCATTCTTCTAAAAAAAATACATTGTTCACCAGTGTTTTGATATCATTTCAATCACAAATTTTTTAATAAAATAATATTCCACGTAAATTCAAAACTTTTCCTTAATTTTTAACCACACATTTCACGTCAATACACTATTTTAAAATTCATTCTTTCTCCCAAAATGAGGCTCAAACAAGGGCTTAATATGTTAACACGTTTAAATATAAAAAATTTAGATAAATATAATGTTAGATTCTCCAACTTTGTAAATAATATGATTTTGGATCCTTAATTATTGAGATTTTAAGTATCGAACCTATATAAATTTGTGAATCTGGAATAAAAAATATCAGCATAGCTTTAAAATTGCAAGTGACTTGAAGTTAAACATTAAGTGATTTTCTCGTAAGGTTTAAATCATGTGAAAGCCGTGTATCTAAAATTAACTATTTTCGTTATGTGGGGACTCAAAGTCTCACTTTTATAAAATTGATGATCCCGAATTACGGTAAATTAAATTTATTTCAATATTCTAAATCTCACTTTTAACAAAATAAATTAAACCAAGTAATTATCTCAAGTGATAGTTATGATCTCTCACTGATAAACATGGAGAATTTGTGCACAATTTGGATGAAAACATTTGAATGTTATATAAATGTTAAAACCATAAGCATATCAATGTAGAATTCTCATAGAAATACCATTAGCTTGAACTTAATAGTTTTCGCATCAGGTCAAAATTCAATGGGTATTTTAAAATAATTGAACCGTCATAAAGTAATTGAGCTGCTTGGAGAACTAATTACCATCTATTTGTATTACGAAACAACACTTGATCAAAATAAAGCATTTTTCTATTATTTAACACCATGTATTATTAAGCTTGTGATTTCATCTGAAAAAGGTCGACCTTAGTAAAAGGTTTAACATAAATTGTTATACGTTGGCCCATATTTTTACAGTTATATGATGTGAGATTTATCTATTAACTTATTCTCACAAGACGATGGCTTATTCAAGATTCTTGGTCGTTTGAATCTTTGTTGAATTAAACTATTTTTTTGAGCTTAAAGGATCTTTAATACTATATTAAAATTTGGGGTTCCATCTTATTATATAAAGCCAATATCATTAAGAGCAGTAGCTTAAACCCTTATATATTGATTAATATTTTGGTAACTAATTGTTATTGGATATATTCCTTAACATATCCCTCAAGATTTGGGAAACATGTGTGCTCATTTGAACCTTAATTGGATCAAATTGCTCATTTAAATTTAATGTGCTTCGATACCACATCAAAACTTGAATTTCCATCTCAAATGGTTCTTAAAAACGAGTAGCTCAAGTTCTTACATGTATATTTATTTCATCATTATTTGCTATGAAATTTATCGTATCAAATTCTTTCTCCAAATGAATAAATATTGAATCCCTAATTAATAATGAAGGATAATTAACACATAACGTCCATACATTTCATTTTTTGACATTTTTACCTTTATTTACACCCTTGATTGCACAAAAATCCTTATTTTGATTCGAAGCGCTCAAGCCAACTTTGAGAAAAAATGGAAATTATACATTCAGAAACTTTTTTGTGATCTCCATAATTAGTTATTCACTTTCTTGGTATTGAACAAATACTCATAACGAATCTTCCCTAGTTCTGAAAATTTTATGTTGTTTGGCATCACCTTTTAAATTATGGACTTTGCTTCAGGGGCCACAATTTTTTAATTCATGTGGATGTGGACCCCACAACATATGAGTGGACTGTGCACCATGATGTAAACCATGATTATAAATAGTTTAACCTGAAATTATTGACTATAGATACTTTGACGACCTCTTGATCGTATTTGATATTGTTGCTTGGCTCACGTATAAGTTAAACTTTTATACCACCTACTGTTACAATTGCATTCTGGTGCAAGTTAGATTTTTTTATGTCGTACTCACACAATGCTTTACACATTTTGTACGTCATTGTTGACTTCTTTGAGATGAAAAATCATTGTATTTACTTTTATCGTTTGTGATATTATACGTTGTTTTTAGTTTTTATTACTTAAATACAATATAGTTTTTTCTTTATTTTGCTTGACTTAATGTTAATGGAGTATATTATTTAAGTATACATTGAATGTAATTTTAGATTGTCGCAAAAATGGATAGATTTATGATTTCTATTTAACCATACTATTATATTCATGAACTTCTTTGGTTAAATAAATATATAGAATAATGATAATTCGTAATTCGATAATTAGGTAATATTCATATAATCACAAAGTTCAATATTTTGAGGGGAAAAAAAAGGAAGAAGAAGAAGAATACTTTGATTTTTGTTAATTAATGAATAAATTAATATGTCATCAATTTATTGATTAACTAATATCTTGATCTATTTCAAATTAGTTTATGCACGGATTGTCATGGTGATTTTCTTATGATTATTCTTAATGATTAAAAATTTAAAACTGCATATGTGAAAAAACATGATTATGCAAAAAAATCAATGTGAACCCAATCCAATATCCATGAACATAATATTCGACATGAAAAACTCAGGTTGTTGTTCCTAAAAAATACTTAATTTTTAATTATATTTTTTAAAAATAATTTTCATACACCCGTTTGAGCCCCATTAATTTTCATTACATTATATTTCATTTTTCTTTATCTTATTTTCAACCACACAATCTTCCATAAAATAATATTATACGTAAATCGAAATTTTTTCCTTTTTTTTCAACTACTCATTTTTCAAAAAAATACTATTCCACCCATCAATTTTTCTACGTAATGGGGGCCAAACAGGGGCATAAGTAAGAACCCATTTGGTACTGATTAAAATTTGATTTTAATCTAAGTCAAAATCAAACAATTAACATTAACTACATCTTTCATGCATCTCACAACTTTTCAACCACACATTTCTAAAACTTCTAATACAATCTACTAAAAAATTCAATTTTAATCCCCACCAAACACCATCTAAGTTGCTTTTTGACAATAAGCTAAGAAATAATTTATTAATAGTAAAACTTTTTACTTAAAAGAATAAGAAATATTATATTATTCTAACATCTTTGGAACTACAAAACTACTCTTTAAGCCAATGTTTGGTTTAGATAAAATAAAATAAAATAAAATAATAAAAAAAATTTAAAAAAAAGGATATTTTTAGTAGATTTTGACAAAATTTGAAGAAACATGTAGTTAAAAAGTCGTGAATTCCATTAAATATATGATTAAAATTAATTATTGAATTTGATTTAGATTTTAAGAAGTTATTTAGGTAAACCAAACAAGGTTAAATTTCACTTGGGTAATTAGCGAAATACCGCCTTAACTTTTAGTAGTTTTGTGCAATACTGTATAATGTTTCATTTTGGTGCAAAATTTTTCAGATCAGACAACCTTTGCGTCATACAACAATATCGTTACTTTCCATTACTTTTTTCATTAAACTGACTTGTGAAGGCCAAAACCAATAAAACGTCCAAGGATTTTTCATCTCATAATCTCCAAAATGATTCAAAAAATTCAATAATCCACCAAAAAAAAGATAGAGAACACATGAGAAGTCTCTGGACGTTCTACTGAAGATTACGTGTGATATGCTACTTAACAACATGGGAGAGGAATCGGCACTTCAATAGAAAAACCACAATCATCCACCAAAAAATTCAAAATCTTTCCTCAATTTTTACATCGAAGAATCAAGGAGAAGTTGTCGTTCATTATTGTTATGGTTGTTATCGTTGTGGACTTCTTTTAATTCTTTTTTGGTTGTTGGTTTTGGATACTAGTGTTGAAAATTATATTTGTTTTTCTTTTCTTTATATATATATATATATATATATATATATATATTCTGTTTTGTTTTCTATTGTGGATTCTATAGGTTAGGGTTAATTTGCACAAAGTTTTACAAATGCAGGGTCGATTTGCATAAAATCATTGGAAATCTATGTCAATTTGTATACAAACGTTTGGACAAACGACCTGATCATCTTCTTCCTCTTGCATCAAAGTTCTACATCCCAATTTAAATCAGCTTATCAAAAATAGAAAATTAAAACTTAGATTAGATTAGAACGCTTCATTATATAGTACATGAAAAATCTAATACAATAAACCAATACGATAATGGTAATAATACCTTATGGATAACTCACATTGACTCTATCAAATATCAATCATATAATTAATAGTAAAACAAAAAACTAGCTTTAAAATCCAAACTATAATTTCAAGGTTTTAAGAAAATCTAGCTCATGTCCTATTTCTCTATCAATTCCATATATAATGTATGGACATTTTCAGCATTTTGGTGCCTTGTGTAAAATAGCGAGATGATGAGAAGAAAAACACACTTGAACGTTTTATTGATTTTGACATTCACTAGACAATTTGAAGGAAAAATTAATAGATATTGATGATCGGTTTGTGTTATCCGATGTTTGATTAATTTGAGAATATTACATCAAAATGAAATACATAGGAATGGCAATGGAGATGGCCGAGATTAGGATGGTCAGTTTCACCTCTTGTCCTTTGGGTATTTTTGTCTCTTTACCCCACTCAATACCCGGCTAAGGCGGAGTAGGGTTTAACGCTCCATATTTTTATTTTACATTTTTAATATTTTTATTTGGTGAAAATCATTTTTTTTTTCAAATTGTAAAAAAATTATGTTTTCTCTAAAAATAATGATGATTCTTTTTTTCATATGTGAGGAAAAAATTGTATTTTGAACTAAATTTTAAACGGGATGAATAATGGGTAGGAATTATGTTCTTTGTACCCGCCTTGCCTTGGAATAAAGGGTAACGTGTCCCATCTCGTCCCTTTTCATCCTGTTTCCATTTCCATCCGTGTACTCAATTAGGTGGAGAATCTTCATCCCATTCGAGATAGGATTCGACAATATCAAGTATAACAATTTTTTTTGCAACCCCAAAAACATTTGGGCTGCACGAAACCACAGAAGTTTAGGAAGTATTTAGTGAGTATCAGTGATATGTCATATTAATTCGTTGATAAATAATAAATTTAATTCAAGTATTAAAATTCACAAAATGTTTATCCATCAATAAATCAACATAACACATCCTCCGTACTTGGGGCATAAAATGAGTAATGGTGCTTGTTAGATCATTTCTAATACTGAATATTATTTCTGTCGATTTCCAATTTTACCAAAACCAGAGCAGCCCTAGCCCCACCACTGCGACACCCTCTCCTCATTTCTCCTGTGCAAATTTCCCCTTAGGCGCAGGCTTATCTATCTCTATTGTCGGATTTACATGTTGTTATCAAGGTAACAAATTTCAGATTTATCGTGTAGAGCTTGATTTTAATTTAACGATGGGTTCGCCGTTATAATTTTTGTTCCCTGCTCTACTATTTCTGTGCTGTATTCATCAATGGAGTACCTGCACTATCTTTTTGTTCTTTGGATTTAGCTCATTACAGTGTGATTTTGATTACTTGTATATCCTTGAGGGAAAAAAGACTTCTTGTGTCACTCCAGAAAATATGTAAAGCAAATAAAACTAGTGATTTTTAGCTGAGTACAAGGCCTGCTGGTTGATCAGTCTGTATTGGCTCATTATATTGTAAAGAAAACGAGAAAAATCCTTGTGTTCAAACATCCCTAATCAATTGAGATGGTTATCTTTTATTTCATGTTAAAAAAGTTTCAAATGGGAGACTGTTTGAAATGTTAGGTATACACTAGTTTTATAATTAACCTTATCCAATTAGTAAGCTTGTGATAGTATTTAAATGTTTAGCTGCGTCCGTCTTTTGCTGGCTAATTATAGCTGATGGTTAGTGTTGGTACTGGTGCTCTTCGTGGTTGAGCGTGATGAATGACAGAAAAATGCATCTTAAAATGTTCAATTAATTTCATCTGGTTGAAAGTGATTCTACAATTTTAATTATGTTGAGACTTTGGTTTCTATTTTATGGACGCAAACTTAAACTAGTTCCAATGCTGTTGGATGTGCAGTCAAATTTTAACAGCAAGAACACCATAACTGGTAGAAAGTGCAATACAGAGCGACACCCAGATGAATTGTATGCATATCACTGCCTGCCATCCTTGTTTAAACTCTGCATCTCGAGCACAGGCTTTGCTGCTTAATAAGAAATCCACATGGTTTTCAACTTACCCAGGAACAAAACTTCTTAAGATTACCCTGAAACGGACCTCTGCCACATCTAGGCACCAGCGCTCCGCACCTATATGTTTATTTGGTAGTAAAGGGAAGAGTGAAAATGAGGTAACTGACTCCTTGAGATTCTCTTTATTTGTCTATCAAGTATTTTTAAGTTGTTATATAAGAGATAATGTGTTTTTGTGAGAGATTTGGAATTAAAGTTTGCAGGACTGATTCTATGAAATTTTGGCTGATTACATTGATTAGTCCTCAACGGTTACCATTCTGGTTGACTTTGATTTTCTATTATGCTATCAAACTAACTGGCTAAAATGTCTCTTGTTTTAAGTTAATCTATACTTCTTTTCTTGACCATGTCATGACATGTAGACCAGCCAATTGCTGATGCAGATTTTAGTTCTAATGCTGAATTGGAGACCTAGCTTGCAAATGGTTCTGATTCCTGTGATTTGCTTGATTAGGAAGTTTACCTTATTGTAGTACAAAAGTCCCTATTCAAGGTCCTTTCTTCCGTTAGTTCTGCAACATCACAGCGTGAATCCAGTCTTTAGAGAAGTGTGTTCTGCTAATATCGCTGCTTCAATATGTGGCTATTAGTTGGCATGTTTATATTGTTTTGTTATAGCCTTTTCCTAGATATGATTGAATGGGTGAATCCTTGAGTTCTGTTTTAATTGATCTTTTTCTTCGGTTATGGCTGGTTTCCCTATGTCAACTGTTCTTCCTTTTTTCTTTGTTTTCCTTCTCCTTTTTGTGTATACATGATATGCTAGGAACCTTATAAAGCGTGAACCTTTCACTTCCAATGTTTGTTACAATTGCATTGCTGCTGTGTCACTCTGTGGTCTGATTGCAATACAAGAACTGGAGATTGGTAGTGTGCCCAAAAACATAACAATATGTCTTGATCCAACTTAGAGAACTTGCAGAATGTAAAAGACTACCTCCACATTAACTGGGAAGAGGTGTAAAAGTATGGTTCAGTTTTTGTCTATCATCAGGGTTTGCTCTAATCTTTTATTGTGGTGAGTTGAGCATACATATGTATATAGAAAGATGTCAGTGTCACTTTCTTCTTGTTTGCTGATCCATCCATGGCCTTGTTCAGTAAATATTGTCTTGAGGTTGATACTGTACTGTTTATTGTTGATTGTTCAAAAGTGAAATGAATCTGAAAGCTCTCTTTTGCTGCTGGCAGTAGGAATCTTGACAACTTAAATTTTTCAGCTTATTGTTGCGTTATAAATTGTTTAACTGAGGTAAATCTTCTCGCCCACTAAATTTTGTGAACAAACAAGTTTCAGTATCAGTTCCTGTCTAGCCTAGACATGATTGAGTTCATTTTTAACTTTTAATTGATCAGTTTCTTATATCGAGGCTGGTTCACCTGTTCCAAATGTTCTTGTTTTTTTCAGGGTATACATGCTTGATAAGAACCTTACTAAGAGTGAATCTTTCACTTCCTAATGTTTGCTAAAGTGGTTTTTTTTAATAATTGTTTCATATTCCATTTCCTTCTGTTGCCATTATGAAATTAAGAAACCTATGAACTGATTTCTTTAGGATAATGTATGAGCACTTATTATTAACATGGCACCAGGCTTCTCCATGGAAATCTCTCGAGAAAGCCATGGGAAATTTGAAAAAGGAACAATCAGTTGAGGACGTATTGAAACAGCAGATTCAGAAACAAGAATATTATGATGATGGAGGCAATGGTGGAAAAACTCCAGGTGGTGGTGGTGAAGGTTTTGGTGAATCTGAAGATGAGAGTCTTTCTGGGATGTTGGACGAGCTTGTACAAGTAATATTGGCAACTATTGGATTCGTGTTTCTGGTACTTTCTTCCTTCCATCTATCCCTCACTATGTGCTTGAAAGTGCATAAATATATGGCACCTAAAATACAGCCCACGAGCCTGTTTACATTGTCCATCCAATTGAAACTTAGTTCAAGTCTGATTCAACTTAGCCACATGGTTTACTCTTTGTACTAATACTTGCAGTGTTTTTTCATATTTAGGATGAGATTATCCACTAAATCATTACTTCAGTCATTTATGAAAATTGGAATATTTTCCAGCTTAATCTATAATGTGCTCGTAATTTTTTGTTATTCATTCCTAAAGTTGACACATCTGGTAATTCAACTTTGTTCAGTACATTTACATCATCGATGGTGCGGATATCACTGTATTAGCTAGAGACTATATCAAGTTTCTGTTTGGAGGACAAAAGAGCTACCGTCTAAGGCGTGCCATGTATCAGTGGAAGATGTTTTTTGAGATGCTGACAGAGAAGGAGGAGGACGATGATTCATATTGGCTTGAACGTGAACTACTTAATACCCCAACGTGGTATGATAGCCCCATTAAGTATAGGCGTCTCGAGGCTTATCTGGATTCAAAATCGTATGATTGATATCAAATTCTTGCTAAACTTTCCCTTTTGTTTAGTTTTGCATTTGAGTTGGGCAATGTGTAGAAAGTTGTCTTATTTTTTGCACTTATCATACTAATATGAGAAACTATGAAGAAATAGTGACAGGCCGTTGTGTACTTTTTGAGATTGTCAAAATATGATGCATATTAAATGTAAATACTGGTACTGATCAATTTACAAAGGGAAATTCAGAAATGATCTCCTGCCCACGGTATGCAGGATTTATAATGCTCACCTGCGGATTTGGCAATGCCGCCTTAGCAAGTCAAACTTTTTTTCTTTTGAAAAGTCAAAGAAATATGGCTTGACCATTGATGTGGCGACATCACGTTAGTGGCGAACAATTATTATCCTGCCGGCTATGGGCTGGAGATCAACGAAATTTATTAGAAGGAATACAATATCGAAAGAGCTAAGTAGTGAAGTCGATAATTTTTGGCCCCAAATACTCAATTCCATCCATTTCTGATTCGTTGGGCATTTCAATCTCCTCTAACCATCCATAACCATCTCCACCACATGGAGTGTCTCTGTAATACGAGCAATCGCGGCCATCGTCTTTAGAGTAGGGAGGTCCCATAACATCAAGCACGGCGCATGGTGTTACTGCTGTGAATTCGTGTATATTTCCTCCAGAAGTGGGATATAGTACAGAAGTATTGCATCGGGGAGTGAATTCTCTGTTCGCTTTCATTCTTGCCAGTCTCGCTGCAAATCACACTCGAGGTTAGATTCTGCAAATTCAAGTAGGATGCGAGAAGTGCGTAGAAGAGATAACTCACGTCTCGAAGGTGAAGCTAGATTATCGGAATTGAGAGGATCGACCCAGTCGTACGCTTTAATGTTCATTGTCCCTAATAGAAGCTTGGTGAAAACAGTCATCTCTGGATGGTTGTGGAGAGGTATGACAGCAGTTGCAGGAAGAAAGAAAATGCATAGCTGGAAAAGATAAATAATGATTATGGCATGAATGTGCCTAAGATCTTAAAAGTTCTCGTTTAAGATTGTTGGAATTTGCCGTAACGAAAAGAATTCTTACCGAGAAATTTTCACATTGATAGATGGTTGTGAAAGTAACTCTTGAGCTCCCTTCAGCCACATCCTTTGGTTTAAAGAATTGCAAATTCATACTTAGCCCAACATCTTCTGGCTTCATACCATCTAAACATCAAATAAATAATTTTTTTCTCAATACCAATCAAATAAAAAATCAGTTCCAGACTTCAGTCAATCTAATAATTCACAGCATTCCCAGTTCAAATTAATGGAAAATAAGAGCAGAATCAACAAATAATTATAATAGAAAACACCGTGCAATGCTCACCAAGAATATGGCACAATTTCTTCACATCACGGGCAGAAGGAACAGTCCCAAGGCCTCTAAAAACCTCTCGGCACGATTCAAATAATCTCTGCAGAGTCATCGAAACCCTCGGCATAGGCCTCTTCAGCGCAATTCTCACCTTTCTCTTGAATCTGTTCTTCTTAATCACCCTATCAACATGCCCAACTGCATCTGGTCTCCTAATTTGGTTCATCAAACTTTCCGTCATCGAGAAAATTCAAGGGAAAATGGGTCGTTTATGAAGATATTTTTTCTGGGTTTTCTCGGTTACCGATCTGATAACAAGATAATGGGAATCTGAGGAAGAAAAGTCAGAATAAAATAGTTGATTAGATTGAGAAAAATTGGAGAACAGAGGAGGAGATATATATATGCATAGTAGGATGAGGAAAACTAGGGGCCATGGTGGTGTTTGAAGATAGATTTGCATACTATAAAGGGGAAAAAGGGCAGTTTGTCGCCTTCCCGCCCCTAAGATTAAACAAATAAAAACTACCCATTCTGGGTGGTTTCACTTTCAACCGTCCATTGGATTTGGGTTGATTGGATTGGATGAGTTTTGCGATATACAATTATTTTAATAATTCAACGAGCGTCTGTCATATTACACTTTAGTTCGATTCCAATAAAGTAATTATACTTTAATTTAATTTTAATTAAAATAATTTCATCTACTTTAAGCCACGATAATAGATGACGTCAAAAGCAATAAACTATGATTGTTATGAGTAATTGTTAGTTATTGGCATGAAATATATACAATTTAATTAAAATAAATTAGGGCGTCAGCTATGGTTTCCAAGTCATCTATTTTCGTCAGTTCAAGTAGCGGAATTAGACAAAGTTATCCCATTAAAATTAAATCAATGTGTAATTTTCATGTGGCGGTTCACAGTAAATTAAAATAAATTAAAATTAAACTCGAAGGAAATTTAAAAAACATAATGTCTATGGGAAAAAGGAAGATTGTTGGCCGTTGGATTTAACAAAAGAGTTGGCTTTTAATTTTACTTTTCATGTGGCGGTTCACAGTAAAAAATGATTCTAAGACCTACGAAGTACGAAACATAGAATAATAAAATGATGTTTTCATATTATATATGGAAATGGTGCATTTATACTATATTTTAATCCTTTAGAATTAAAATAATTTTAGGGTCTGTTTGATTGTAAAGATGGAATTGAATTAAATTGAAAATGAATTCCATAAAATTGAATTGGCTAAAAATTATTTTCCTAAAAATTATAAATTATTTTGTTTAATTGGTATAATTTTTCACTTGAAAAATGTTGAAATTTTGAATGTTGAAATTTTGAATTTTTTGGTGTTCGTTTGATTTTGCTTTTCATGAAAATTGTCGACTAAATGGATAATTTTTTTTTTTTTTTTTTTTACAATTGTTGATAGATTTTGTTTCCATTACTTATAAAAATAAAAAAAAATAATAATAATAAATCAAAAATCAAAAATCAAAAAAAAATCAAAAATCAAAAATCAAAAGCTAGAAAACCAAATTCCCACCAAAACCACCATTTCAAGGAAAAGGCACATGTATGGAGGAAAATGTGGAAATTAGATTCCCTAAAAAATTTAGCAATCAAACACCACATTTTAGTGGAAAATATATCCAATCAAACATGGCCTTAGAGTATTCGCATAATTAAAATATTTATTTAGTCCTTATTTTAAAAAAAATTGCTTCACACGACATCTTGTGTATTTTCTTTTCACTATCAACACACAAATTCGAAGGTTGATTTTTTTAGAAAAACCACTTGCATCATCATCAACCTTAAAGATCATAATATAACAAAATATTTCTATCTACACAATTTCGTCTCTCGATAAGCATTAATAACCCTAAAGTATTGAGAAACTAAGTCTCAAAGTATCCCATATAAAAGGGATTCTCGATATTTAAGGAGTAAAAGAAATTCAATTATTGCTTATTCATGCCGTTTAATAAAGAAAAAACAGGGAAAGGGATCCAAAAAAATTAGAATTGTAATATAATTTCATAACCGCCTGGGCACAATTTGCTTAATTTCAATCGTACTTTATAAATATTACTTTTAACTCATAGTTTTTATCAATTGTAAGAGTTTTCTTTCGCATGTAAATGTACCCTGATGTATGTAAATACTTATTATGGTTTTTCAACGTTTAAATATCTGTCACTGTCACTTAGAATTATATTACTTGAGATATTACAGGAGTAGTAGGTATCCATGTCTCCTATAAAGCTTTTTGGTGTATTGATTCCACCAATCAATAAATAAATTATTTTTAATGCTTTCCAATCATCCCGAAAGCTTGCCTCCTTTTTTTTTTTTTTTTTTTTTTTTTAGATGTTCGAGTTTTGTCCGACTAATTCCAAGGAGTGACGGCATTCCCTTTTAGTTCATCACTTAGGTCATTTCGGATGCAGTCATAACTTATACACACTTAAGCCAGACATTCGGGTTGCGATTTTCCTTCTTGTGAACTCCCTTTTACGACGTGCAGACGAGACCTTGAAAGGACGATAAAACATACTATGACCTTGTTTGGTACACATTTTTTTAAAATATATTTTTCTCTCTCTTCTTTTTAACCACACATTCTTTGTTAAAATAATATTACACAAAAATAAAAAAAATTTCATTATTTTTTAACCATACATTTTCCATCAATTTACTATTCAAAAATGCATTTTTACATAAAAATGTCTCCCAAACACCCTCAACTTTGTTTCCACGAGATATCTGTCTTCCAACATAAATATTGCCTTTAAGCAACCGCGAGAATTCGAACCTCCAATACTCCATAGAGAACTCACCTCCAATACTCCATGAGAACTCACGTACTTTATCACTGCGTCATGTCCGTGAGAGCTTTTCCTTTTCAATAACTGATCGTAGAGGAGGTGGAATGTCGTCTAATAAAATATATTATTATCGGACAGTACTCTTTTGTGCTATAAGAAAGCACCCATGACACATGGACCCGCAAGAAATGACTAATCAATTAATACTCATTTTTCACTATAGTTGTGGAGTCCTATAAGTGAATTCATATTACAATCCAGCTAGATTACAGAGTGATGGAGTAGTACAAAGTACTGTAACGTGACAATAGATAATGTTATGGCATGTGATATTGATTATAAATGTGAAGGTGATATCTCATCTACCGTCATTCTTACATATCACTCTCCTCGTAGTCGATCCTGAGATTTTGGATCATCTTCGCAAAATCTATAAGAATGTCCATCTTTAATTTTTATCATTTTCATCTAATCTCAAATCTTCCATATGATTTGGTTAATGGTCATAATTATCCATTGAAGTTTCAAGTACATGTTTAGTTTTTTTTAACAATGTATCTATTGAGAACAATTTTTTTTAAGATTATATGTCCTTGTTTGGTGCCCATTATTTCAAAAATATATTTTTCTTTAATAAAATAATATTATACGCAAACCCAAAATTTTTCTTATTTTTAACTACACGGTATCTATCAAATCATTATTTCAAAATACATTTTTCTAAATATATATATATATATGGATTCGAACAGGAAATAACTCTTCACTTTTTCTCGTCCATTAGAAACTTTTCCAAGAAGAAGCCATTAATTGAAAAACTATAAAAAAAATAAAAAAAATTTCTCAAATATATGTTGAATTTAAAAATGCCAATATATCACCTCGCCCTTTGTTTGGGTTTCATTATATATTTTTTAAGATTTTACTTTTTAAATTCAATATATTAATTTTAACTATACAATTCATAAGTTTACAAATACCACCAACTTATCCATCACTAATTTCATAAAACGTAAAAGCTAAATGAAAGAACAAGAAACCCAAACACAAAGCCTTATTCGTGCCTTTTTCTTTAAGCTCTTTTTTGGGCTTCATTTTCATGAAATTTTAGGAAAAATATATTTTGAAATAGTAAATTTTTGTGAATGTGTGGTTGAAAAGTAAGGAAAGTTTTTCATTTACGTATAATATTATTTTATTTATAAATGTATTTTTGAAAATGAATTTTTAGGGTCCTTATAATTGCACCTTGTGTGATTTTCTCGCCCAACTCTAAATATTTCTCCATGGATGGCAAAATGTCACGCCCCTTCCTGTGATGCTAGTAAATCGAGTCGAGGACGACAGCCATTAATTGAAAAACTATAAAAAAAATAAAAAAAATTTCTCAAATATATGTTGAATTTAAAAATGCCAATATATCACCTCGCCCTTTGTTTGGGTTTCATTATATATTTTTTAAGATTTTACTTTTTAAATTCAATATATTAATTTTAACTATACAATTCATAAGTTTACAAATACCACCAACTTATCCATCACTAATTTCATAAAACGTAAAAGCTAAATGAAAGAACAAGAAACCCAAACACAAAGCCTTATTCGTGCCTTTTTCTTTAAGCTCTTTTTTGGGCTTCATTTTCATGAAATTTTAGGAAAAATATATTTTGAAATAGTAAATTTTTGTGAATGTGTGGTTGAAAAGTAAGGAAAGTTTTTCATTTACGTATAATATTATTTTATTTATAAATGTATTTTTGAAAATGAATTTTTAGGGTCCTTATAATTGCACCTTGTGTGATTTTCTCGCCCAACTCTAAATATTTCTCCATGGATGGCAAAATGTCACGCCCCTTCCTGTGATGCTAGTAAATCGAGTCGAGGACGACTAGCAAGGACAGAGAACACCACATTCTTATTTATTTTATTTTATGTTATTAAACTTAATTGTAGTTAAAAATAATAAATCAATAAATAAATGGGTGTGACATAGTGTATATGGTCGCCCTACCATCCCTTGTTGTGTCGGTTGAGAGGTAGATACATACGGGTGGAAGGAGAGGTAACTTGATATGTTGAACCAACACTATTTTAGGGTCAATAAAGATTATCACGATAGAGAATAGCATCTTTGAAAAATTGGCACTCAATCACCATAATTGTTTCAACAGTTGACATGAGACTCCACTTTATGGATTCAAAAATCAAAATCGTGACGTTTCGAAGTTAGATGTGTTATCATAAAGACGAACTAAGAAAAGGCAAAGTGAGTTACTTATTTCAATCTTTTCCTTTAAGTATATCTATACACCGCTTGTTTATTACTTATCACTTCACGTTTTTAAATATGTTACAAATTGGAGTAATGTTACATACAATATATAAAATACAGATAATGTGTGTATTATGTATGTATTTGAATATCTAACTTTGAATTAATGGATCTTAATCATAAGATACTAAATTTAATTATTAATAATTAGAAAAAAGTAATGATATTCATCTTTCAGTAAAGCTTTTCAACATTTTAAGCTCCTGTTTGAGCCCCATTTCTCCACGTTAAAATTACATTATTTACAAATTTTCAACCACTTTCTTTGACTGAGGTGGGAGCCACATCTGTGAACTCTCAGTTATCGGTCTGCAGGTATCCCATTTTTCAAAGTGAACGTTACTTGCCAAATGACAAAATTCTCCCCACATGGCTACACCACTTTCCCAATCTGCCCCTTCCCTGATATTTGTAGCCAAAATCACGAGTTTCTCTCATATTTCGCACTGTTTCGTTTCCATTCTAAGACGACCCCAAATTCAATCGGTGCAGTCGCCGGACAACGCAAATACGACGACGACGTCAACGTTATGGTACCATTTAACTCGCCTGGACCAAAACCCCCTTGACGACAAAGTCGATTATCTGCCATTCTGCCCTCCGGCGCCACGAAGGTCTGTTG
>NW_019262587.1:244528-258728 GCF_002742605.1 Olea europaea var. sylvestris | reverse complement strand
GGTTCGGATGAAGAGTCAGACGATGATATCATGCAGCAGATGGAAGGCGACGTATTGGAATGGCTGCAGTACTGTCGTATCGTCGAACGCGTTGTGAGAGATTATCTCTCACCGAGAAGGGAGCAACGATTCTTATTTCCTACGACACGCAGCGGACATATTTTCATGTTGCAGAATATGCATGTGTACCCCCAAACATGCTTCCAGGAGTTTCGAATGTATCCTCCCATGTTCGCACTGTTCACTCATACCCTTCGCGATCATTACGGATTGACGAGTAGTTCGAACATAGATATATTTGAACAAGTTGGAATGTTCCTATGCATTTTAGCACACGGGAAAGGATATCGCCAAGTTCAAACCCTGTTCGGTCATTCTTTACAAACCATTTCGCAGTATTTCAGGCGTGTCCTTCGCTGCGTTGTTGCACTAGGAGCCGATATTATAAAACCACACCACAGCTACAATGACGGCGTGCTTCATCACCGACCGAACCATGGCCAGTATCCACTGTTTCAGGTTAGGTCCTCCCTATCATTTGCGTAACAAAGTGCTCATTTTCTTTTTTAAATATTTTGTTGGTGAAATGTTGTTTTGCATGTAGGACTGCATAGGTGCGATTGATGGCATGCACATTCGCGCGATTTTGCCTCGACATACAATGGCAGACTTCATCGGCAGAAAAGGATATCCAACTCAGAACGTGCTCGCCGTTTGTGATTTCAACTTGTGTTTCACGTTCGTAATGCCTGGAACACCTGGCAATGCCCACGACAGCCGTATTCTGGCTCGTTGCGTCCATAGCCCGGATGTGAGTTTTTCGGAACCGAGGAATGGAAAGTACTACTTAGTGGACTCGGGTTTTGCACACCGACCGGGGTACATGGCCCCCTACAAAGGATCCGACATACGGTATCACTTTCAGGAATTTCAGAACAGCAATGGTGGCCGACGGCGTTTCCGAAATGCACGCGAGAGGTTTAATTTCCATCACTCCTCCTGTCGTAATGTTATTGAGCGGACCTTCGGCGTTTGGAAGCAAAGGTGGAAAATTCTTGATCGAATGCCGAGCTACTCGTTCAGAGCGCAAACTTTTGTTGTCGTGGCAACGATGGCCGTTCATAATTTTTTGCGACGACATGGAAGCCTCGACGAAGGATTTCGCAGAGCAGAGGAAGCGGAGGACGAGGAAGTCGAGGTCGATCTCCCAACTGAGGACGACGAATTTGCTGGCGAAGAGCATGCAATTGGGGAAGAGGATGTACCGTGGACACGACTTCGTGACTATATAGCTCAAGCCCTTAAGTGATATTTTCATCCGAAACGGGGGACGCCGTTAAAAAGCTTGGGTTATGTAAACGTGAAAAACTTGTCTGAATTTGAAATAAGTGGGTCCTACCTTGTCTTCTCATTAGTGTTTGTCTTCTATGAAAAAATAATGTGTTAATTACGGCCACTATGAGTAGTTGGGATGTCCAAGTGGTAATGTTGTGGTTTGCAAAAACGTGGTAAGTTTGAAATACATGGGTCCTACCTTGTCTTCCTATTGTATATTGTTTGTCTTTTATGGAAATTTCAACTCTCATAAATTGCGTCCAGTAGGGGTAGTTGGCAGCCCAAGGTGGTAATTTTGTGTTTTGCAAAGTAATATGCCAGACGATGTGATTTCTGAATTGTCAGGTTGTGGGGCCACGTTTCATGTTGAAAATTGCAAATAATGTAATTTAACTTGAGGAAATGGGGGCCAAACGTATGCTAAATAGCATGGACACCCTGATTCGTTGTCCAATTGATTCATGTCACCTAAATCGTTGATGATCTCTAATAATGATGACTATTGGATACAAGAGTAAAATTGTCTGTAATAGACTAGAATGCTAGAAAAAGAAGTGGTTGGAGACTACAAGTGCTTAAAATAATAGGTTGATGGCCTACATTATACATTTTCAATTTGTTTGGGACCCCAACTATAATTTCCCATTTATGAAAAAGAAAAAGATTAAATATCATACGCACTTATTGACCTTTCATCGAAACGTCAATTAGGCGAGTCAAAGTTATCTCATCCTAAGTAGATCACATAACTTTAATTTGGTTTCAATTATATTATTAAACTTTAATGTAGTTACTTAATCACATCTTCCAATTTGATGAAAATTGCTTATTTGAGAATCATATTGCAACAGATCTTCCATTTAGCCCGTGGTCGATAGTGTAGTGGCTATTTAAGCAATTTTCGAAGTAAAACAAACTCTCTTAAAGTGTTACACGTGCGAGACAATTTCTAACATGTGACACACAAGTGCTACATGTATGTTCACTCTTCAGTTTTTCTTCCTTTCCAGCATTGAAGAAAAATGCACTGTAAAGTACAATGTCACGCCATTCATAAACCCTTGTATCAATAAAAATCCTCTATCTCATAGCAAAATCATTGATTTTTAAAATCATGCAAATTGATGTTATGTGGGCAGTAAATGGGGGGAAAACTTAAACATTAAAAGATTCGATACTACAGATGCCTATCCATTCAAAAGACAGAGATTGAATAATTAGTTTATGAAATGTTGGAGAATGGAATCATCCAAGCCACTAACAACCCATTTGCATCACCAATCCTTCTAATCGAAAAGAAGGATGGGTATTAGAGATTTTGTGTAGACAAAATGCAGCTTAATAGTCTAACTATCAAGAATAAATTTTCCATGCCAATTATTGACGAATTGTTTAGATGAGCTCAAAGGATCCAAGTACTATTCTAAGATTGACCTTAGAGCTGGTTATCATCAAATAAGGATCACTGAACAAGGCATACACAAAACAACCTTTAACACTCATCAAGGGATATATGAATTCAAGATGATGCCATTTGGCCTCACTAATGCCCCGGCCACATTTTAGAGTCTTATGAATGAAGTATTCAAAAATCAACAGAGGAAGTATGTATTCGTCTTCTGATAACGTCCTAATTTTCAGTCTTGATCTAAACACACATTTCGAACACCTCATAACTGTATTAGATATTCTATTGAGGCATTAGTTTTATGGAAAAAGATCCAAATGTAGTTTTGGACAAGCACAGGTGGTATACTTGGGTCACATAAAATTAAAGCAATGCAGCTATGGCCTGTTCCTAAGAATGTCAAACATTTGTCAAGAATTATGGGATTATAACCAAACCCCTTACTGAATTCGTTAAAAAGGACAACTTCCAATGGAATGATTTAACAGGCGTAGCCTTTGAACAATTGAAGCAAGCTATGAGCACTACTCCCGTACTCGTCTTGCCTGATTTTAGTAAACCTTTCACAATAGAGACTGATGCATGCCAGAAAGGAATTGAGGCTTTACTGATGCAAGACAGGAGACCTTTGGCATATCCGAGTAAAGCTATTGGAGTTAGAAATATGGGATTGTCCATATATGAGAAGGAATCACTGACCTTAGTTACAACAATAAGCAAATGGAGATATTACTTAGAAGGCCGCCACTTTATTGTGAAAATGACTATCAGCCCCTCAAGTATCTACTAGATCGAAGGATTATCATTCATCTTCAACAAAGATGGCTCACCAAATTGCTAGGACTCAGTTATGAAATCATATACAAAAGAGGAGTTGACAATGTGGTAGCAATTGCCCCGTAAATGAGGCATAAGTAATTCCCAAAATGTTCAAGGATTGCAACTTTGATACCTGCATGGATGCAGGAAGTCATCGATAGTTATATAGGAGATGAGTTAGCAGAGGAAAGATTCAACCCTTATTAATGTTGGAATATAGTGGTGTTAATGAAACCGGATTATCGCATACCGTATATGTAGTTTAGATACTGATTTTAAGCATACAGTATATGCAATTTATCATATTTGCAAGAAGTTTACATTATATGAAGCTTACCGTATTTGCAGGCAACTTACCGTATTTGTAGCTTACTGTTTATGCTGCCTACCGTATTTGTAGCTTACTACATATGCTACATACTGTATATGCATTTGACTGGATTTGCACATATTTTCTTTACCCTTTTCATATGTACCGTATTTTCACATACCGTATTTTTACTCACATAAAAATACCAAAATTACATAATATATTTTTTTCAGATTTTTATTTTTTAACATAAATAGAAATTAACGCAGATTAATTTTGATAAACATCAATAGAAAAATAAAATAATAAAATGGCAAATTATATGAATCACATGGATAAACGCTAAATAATTAAATCTGCAAGAATAAATTGAAAAGGTATAATCACAAAATAAATAAATAGTGGATTGATTTTCAACCCGAGGCGCCCCCTCATCGTAAATGCTTGAGGTCTAATCAGAGCGTTTATTTTCCAAGATACAACAATAAAATCCGTAAAATTTGATCACCACAGATACTACTCCGACAAACTGGCTAGTATCCGAACAATATCACCACAATGACGACGCTGAACAAAAATCAAGATGTAAACTATTTTCTCCTATTTTCGTGTGTGTTTCTGCATGTGCTGGAACTGCTGAAAAAATGACCTTATGTAAGTTTAAATCTGTCTATTAACTCCATAGCAATAAATACTGGAGTTGCTTCAATTTATGGGAGTTTTGACAATTTTCGAAAACTCAAAGGTCAGCTGAAGAAAGAAAAAAATTGTAAAACATGGACACTCCAAATGGGCCAATTTTTGCTCCGTTCGATCCGACATTCGTGTATGCAGGTCGTGCCTGTTTAAGTTTCGAAAGCAATTTCAATCCGTGATTTGCACCTCCTGCGCGTGCACGTAGAGAAAGTCTGTATACTACACATGATTACACCATTCCAAAGTGTAATCCTATATAAAGTGGTTCATACTTTCTTCATTTTCCTATATGAGACTAGTTTTATTTCCCACATAAACTATCTTTCAATGGTAATCTTTCAGCTCCAATTTCTCATTCATCCATATATCCATTTTGGCAAATAAATATATGATTTCAATGCTCTCACGGAAGAGAAAACGGATCAACTTTGATCTTCCAAATTGGACCAACGGGTCCACCGAAAATCTTGCCAAAAGTGAGTCATTTACTCATTTTTTCCAACAATCCCCCACATGAATTAAAATTGGAAGAGACATGAAACCGTGAGATATAAGACTTGGTGATAAAGTTCAAGGGTTGAAGTCTACATAGGATAGATAGGTATTACCCTTTGAACCTTTCCTTGTGAAAGTATATTTACATTACTAGCTGACTAGTAGACGTGTTGTCCTTGAACTGTTCTGCCATTTATGTAAATGATGATATACTCCACACATGATTCTTCCGAACACAATTCAGTTCTCATTATTATGTTCGTTTTGGCCATAAACATATGTTTGGTTCTGTGAGACTTCTTAAGAATTGAACCTCACATAATTCTCTTAGAAGCGGCCTCACTTCTCTTTCACATGGATGATTTTTTATTACAAGTAACCCGCATTAGTTGGCTCAATTTTCGACGCATAAGAATCATTAAAAACCTATTGCTTAACATTCATCCTTACGAACATTACTGTTACATCATAGGAATGGACAGGAGGAAACACCCCCCCACAGTGATTTTATTAAACATTTACAATTAGGTTGTTCCGTTGAACCTAGATCTTAGGATCTCCAATCAACTAGATTGCGTTTCCTTTGTAATGACTTATTCATTCAAGGGCTTAAGTCTCATTTCTTTCGATGACTTCCCAACTAACTCTCTATTTATCCCTTTGGTTAGCAGATCCGCATTGTTATCTGTTGACCTTACATAGTTAATAGTGATAACTCCAATTGAGAGTATTTGTCTTATGGTATTGTGTCTTCGACGTGTATGTCTAGACTTACCATTGTACATGTTACTCTGTACCCTTCTTATTGTCTTAGGGTATTGTGTCTTTGACGTATATGTCTAGACTTACCATTGTACATGTTACTCTGTGCCCTTCCTATTGATAATTGATTGTCACAATATATGCAAATCGTTGGCACGGGTTTTAACCATCTTAGGATATCCTTTAAGAAGTTGCGCAACCATTCGGTCTCTTCAACACATTTATCTAGAGCTATAAACTTAGATTCCATCATAGCTCTGGCTATAATTATTTGCTTAGAGAATTTCTACGATATAGCAGCACCTCGTAATGTGAATACAAATCCACTGGTGGACTTTGAGTCTTTTATATCAGATATCCAATTAGCATCATTGTATCCTTCAATGAACACTGGATATCTGGTATAATATAGTCCATAGCCACAAGTATATCTTAAGTAGCTTAGTACTCTTACTATTCCTTTCCAGTGATCTGCTCCTGGATTACTCGTGTATCTACTCAATTTACCGATTGTGTAGGATATGTCCGGTCTTGTACAACTCATCAAGTACATTAGACTTTCAATAACTCTCGAGTTTTCTACTTGAGAGATACTTTCACCTTTGTTTTTAGATAGACGTTGACTTATATCTATAGGTGTTCTAGCCAAGCCAGTATCATCCTTATTGAACTTTTCCAAAATTTTGTTTACATAATGTGACTGACTTAGAACAAGCCCATCTGATATTCTTGAGATTTTGACTCCAAATATAACATCATCTAAACACATATCTTTTATGTCAAATCTCGAATTCAACATATTTTTAGTGGATTCAATCATCTTATTTTCACTACCAACAATAAGCATGTCGTCAACGTAAAGACACAAAATAACATAATCATCTTTAATGTCTTTGACGTAAACACATTTGTCATACTCATTGATTTTAAATCCACTATCTATCATGACATTATCAAATTTTTTATGTTATTGTTTGGGCGCTTGTTTCAAACCATATGTGACTTCACCAATTTACAAACTTTCTTTTTCTGCCCTAGTGAGGAAAACCCCTCGAGTTGTTCCATATAAATTTTTTCTTTTAAATCTCCATTTAGAAAGGCAGTTTTAACATCCATTTGATGTATTTCAAGATTTCGCAAAGCGGCAATCAAAGTATCAACCTAATAGATGTTATTCTCGTCGTTGAAAAATACGTATCAAAGTAATCAAGGCATTCCCTTTGTTTGTAACCTTTTATTACTAATCTGGCCTTGTACTTTTTGATAGTTCTATGTGCTCTCATTTTCCTTTTAAAAATACATTTATAACCTAGTGTTTTGCTTCTTGGAGGAAGATCCGCTAGCTCCTATGTATGATTTTGCAGTATGGAATCTATCTCACTTTTAATGGCCTCCTTCCATTGAGGTTCTTTCGAGGAATTCACATCCTCTTGATAACTTTGAGGTTCACTTTCTAGCATATAGGTTAGAAAATCAGGACCATACGATTTTTCTGTCCTTTTTCGTTTGCTACGTCTAATCTCAGTCTTCTCTTCTAGTTCTTCGTCATGACTATTTTCAGTCATAGTCTCATATGTTCGTTTGGAGGAGTTTGTTTCCTCTTTGGACTTGTACGGAAATACATGTTCAAAGAATGAAGCATTTCTTGATTCTAATATCATGTTTTTCTGTATATCAGGGATTTTAGAATCGTATACAAGAAATTGATAAGCACTGCTATTGTGTGCATAGCCAATGACGATGCAATCTACCCTTTTTTTTTGCTCTATCTTTACCTTCTTTGGTGTTAGAACGGCCACTTTGGTAAGACACCCCCACACGTAAGTATTTATAGGAAGACTTTCTTCCTTTCCATAATTTATAAGGGGTCTCTTCCATTTTCTTTCGGGGCACCTTATTTAAAAGGTAATTCCCTGATAATACAGCTTTCCCCCATGTGTTCTGAAATAACCCAGAACTTATTAGCATTGCATTCATCATTTCCTTTAAAGTACGATTTTTTCGTTCAACAATGCCGTTTTGTTGCGGTGAATAATGTGCTGTGGTTTCATGTATGATTTCATATTTTGCACAAAATTCCACAAATGGTGCTTTATACTCACCGCCTTGATCGCTTCTTAACACTTTAATATTCTTATTAAGTTGAGTTTCAATTTCATTCTTATAGAGAACAAAGTTCTTTATAGCTCTATTTTTACTTTTTAGCAAATACAAATAACAGTATTTGGAGCTATCATCGACAAAAGTAATGAAATACTTGTTGCCATCTCTTGTCTGTATAAGTTTTAAGTCACATACCTCACTATGAATTAAATCAAGTGGCTCTGCATTCCGTTCAATTGATTTAAACAATGACCTTGTTAATTTTGTCTCAACACAAGTTTCACACTTATATTTGGAATCAATGTGGAACTCGGGTATGTAATTCAAGTTAACTAGTCTACATAAAGTATCATAGTTAACATGTTCTAGTCTTCCATGCCAAAAATTGGAAGACTCGGGCAAATAAGCAAAAGTGTTTGCTTTATTCATTTTTGGTTTAACAACCATTACATTTAGTTTAAACATACCGTCGAAAACATATCATTTTTCGATAAACATTCCAATTTATGGCAAAATAACTTTGTCTGACTCAAATACAATGAGAAAACCCTGCTGATTCAAAAGTGACCCGGACACTAGGTTCTTGCGAATTTTCCACACGTATAGCACATTGTTAAGAGTCAGCTCCTTTCTCAAGGTCATCTTCAAAACCACCTTTCCTTGACCCTTGATTTCAGAAATTGCTGAATTTTCCATAAACAACTTCTTCCCATTTTCAATTGCTTCAAACGCCGTAAACAGCTCCTTATCAGAGCAAACATGCATCGTAGCACCGGTGTCAATCCACCATTCCTTAGGGCTTGAACCCACCATGTTCACTTCAGAAATGACAACTAAGAGATTCAGCTCCGACACATCTTGTGCCATGTAGTCAACCATATTTGCTTATTTCTTCTTCTTTGGTAATTTGCACTCCAAAAACTTGTGACCCAATTTGTCACAATTGAAGCATTTTCTTTGAAATTTCTTCTTAGAAATTTCACATTTCGGTCCTTACTTGGTCCCTTTACCACCGGATGACCCAGACTTTTTTTGTAGTTCTTACTACTTTGACCATGCTCCACAACATTAGCTTTAGCAGCACCAAGATTGAACCACTTCTTTTTGAAACTCTTGTTGTCTTCTTCAATTTGAAGTCTAACAATTAATTCTTCGACGTTCATTTTCTTTTGCTTGTGTTTCAAATAATTCTTGAAATATTTCCTTGCGGGGGGCAATTTTTCAATAATTGCAGCCACTTGAAAAGTTTCACTCAAAATCATCCCTTTGGCATGAATTTCGTAAAAAAATCACTTCGAGTTCTTACACTTGACTGATAAATGTTTTGGAGTCTACCATTTTATAGTCTAGGAATCTGCCAACAATGAATTTTTTTAGCCCCGGCATCATCAGTTTTATATTTTCTGTCCAAAGACTCCCACAGTTCTTTAACAGTTTTCATAGTACTATACATATTGTATAGCATGTTTGCTAAGCTGTTCATAATATAATTTTGGCACAGAAAATTCGCGTTGTTCTAAGCATCAAGTGCACTGATTGCTTGAACATCTCCCTCACCCTCATTGAGTTTTGGAGCAGTCTCAGTCAAGAATCTCGTAAAATTCAAAGTGGTCAGATAAAATAATATTTTCTATTACCACCTTTTGAAATTCAAGGCATTGAATTTCTCCGATTTTTTTCCATGATTAATTGGAACATTAACAGTATAGCGAGTTGTAGGAGCAACAGTTTGACTCACAACATGACTTGGTAATTTAGCTACATTCTGAGCCACAACAGAGCTTGACCTTTGAGCCACAGCTGAGCCCATAGCCTGATTTCCAGTAGGTACAGTTTGGGTCACATCCATATTGGTCGATTCGGTTGCCATTTTTGAAAATCAAAAAAATTAGTTTCCAAAAATTAACAGTATAAGAAACCAATTTTTTCTTTAGAAATTTGTCTTAAATTTGTTAAAATATAGTGGTATTAATGAAATCAAATTATCACATACCGTATATGTAGTTTAGATACCGATTTTAAGCATACCGTATCTGCAATATACCGTATATGCAGCGTACCGTATTGCAGGAAGCTTACCGTATATGTTGCTTACCGTATTTACAAATTACTGCATATACTGCCTATAGTATATGCATTTGAGGTCTAATCCGAGCGTCTGTTTCCCAGGATACAATGGTAAAACCCATAGAATCTGAGCACCACAGATACTACTCCGACGAATTGGTTAGTATCCGAACAATATCACCACAATGACGAAGCTAAACAAAAATCGAGATACAGATTGTTTTTCTCCTATTTTCGTGTGTGTTTATGTATATGCTGGAACTGCTGGAAAAATGACCTTTTATATAAGTTTAAATCTGTCTATTAACTCCATAGCAATAAACACTGGAGTTGCTTCAATTTTTGGGAGTTTTAGCAGTTTTAGGAAACTCAAAGGTCAGCTGAAGAAAGCAAAAAATTGCAAAACGTGGACACTCCAAACGGGCCAATTTTTACTCCCATTCGGTCCGACATTCGTGTACGTAGGTCGCGCCCACACACAAGTTCAAGGTCCGAAGGCAATTTCGATCCGTGATTTACACCCCCTATGCGCGCACGTGGAGAAAGCCTCTATGCTACACATGATTACACCCTTCTAAAGTGTAATCCTATATAAAGTAGTTCATACTTTCTTCATTTTTCTATGTGGGACTAGTTTTATTTTCCACATAAATAATCTTCCAATAGTCATCTTTGAGCTCTAATTTTTCATTCATCCATTCATCAATTTTGGCAAATAAATACACGGTTTCCATGCTCTCACGGAGGAGAACACGGATCAACTTTGATCTTCCAAATTGGACCAACGGGACCCACTGAAAATCTTGCCAAAATTGAGTCATTTACTCATTTTTTCCAACAATTACTACAACCCGAGTCTGGTCCCACCTTCACCTATCTCAATGAGCTGCTGAAACACAAGGAAATAGTGTACATTGGAACGGGGGGAGACATCAGTACAAAGTTGATCCAAAACATACATGGATCACATGAAGCGGGACATTCTGGTATTCACAACAGCATATATAGGGCTAAGTAATAGTTCTGTTGGCTAGGATGAACCAAGACATTAAGAAAGAAGTTTTGCAATGTGAAATTTGTCAAAGGCGTAAAGGAAAACATATGCCATACCTGGGATTGTTACAACCCCTGTCTGAACCTCTTCATTCCTAGAGCCATATCAGTCTAGACTTTGTTGAGGATCTGCCAAATTCAAAGGGAAAAAATTTCATATTGGTAGTAGTTGCCAGATTCACCACGTATGGGCATTTTATTGCACTCACACACCCATGGGCATTTTATTGCACTCACATACCCTTTTTGAGCCATGACAATAGCACAACTATTCTTTTACAATGTGTACAGGCTACATGGGTGCCTAAGAGTATTATCTCTAATAGAGATAAAATCTTCACTAGTAAATTTTGGCATGAACTGTTTACCTTAATGGGCTCTAAACTGTACTTTAGCTCAGCCTACCATCCATAGACAGATGAGCAAACTGAAAGACTCAATCAGTGCTTCGAGATGTATTTAAGGTATATGAAATATCAGCAACCAAAGGATTGGGAAAAATGGTTAACATTTGCTAAATGGTGGTACAATACTTCCTTCCATTCTACCATAAGGTTGACCCCTTTCGAAGTACTTTATGGAATTAAACCTTCTCAATTGGCTTTAGGACCCTACCAACAATCTAATGTAACTGCTGTAGAGGAGTTATTACAAGAGAGGTCTAAGCTAGATCAGAAACTGAAGGAAAACCTATCACAAGTCAGGGCAAGAATGAAGCAATATGCAAACAAATATAGAACTGAGAGAACTTTTAATGAAGGTGACTTTGTTAGTAGCATCCCGATCAAATCACAAGCTATGTGCCAAGTACTTTGGTCCTTATCAAGTGGTTAAGAAGATATGTGAGGTGGCCTACTAGTTAGTATTACCATATGGGGTAAGAATACATCATGTTTTCTATGTTTCATTGTTGAAGAAAAAAGTAGGGGGTAAACATATGCTAGTGTCACAGCTACCTAAATACAACAGTGCTCCACAAGCAAAGCACTGTCCACTTTCTATCTTACAGTCCAGGTTGGTCCAACGCAGAAGCAAGACTGCAATTCAATAGCTAATTCAATGGTCTGACCTCCACCATGACAAAGTAACTTGGGAAGATGCAAACTGGGTTAAAGTGACCTTTCCTAATTGTAGATCTTGGGGACAAGATCAAGATGAGAGGGAGGGTTTGTCATAGCTCAATCCTTAGCTGAAGTTCTCCTTCTATTGTAGCTGCATTTGCGGACAAGTTAGTTGGAAATTAACATAATCTGAAACTAAAATTGAAGATAAAAGAATCGGGAAGGATAAATGATGAAAACGAGAAATAGATTAGAAAGAATTGAATTGAATTTCTTCAATTAACAACCATGTAACAGATGAAAAACTACGATGCCTCTTGCACACAGGTTGGTTGGATATATAATCCCCACATAAAAGGTGCATTTTCAGAAAAGAAAGAGAAAACCTTTCTTAAATGAATACAATTTCAAAAATGACAGCGTACACATACATTCAAAAAAAGAACCGTTAATCCTGTTGGTTGTCCTCTTCTTCCTTTTTTGGTTTCTTCTTTCCTTCTCTTCTTGATTCGATTTCTTTTTTTCCTCATTTACTACCCACATAACAATTGATCGAAGGGAGGATTGAAAATCCCAAACATGATATTAAACACAAGATACTAAGGGTCGATTAAAAATAGAAATTAAAACTTGCATAAAATAAAATTGAACACAAAGGATTTTTCGACCGAAGCCCTAGAGGTTCGGTGACTCTTTTAACACCTAGTCTCCTGTTGAGCATCCATTCAAGAACAGATATTGCTTGGTTGCACTACAATGCCTTAAAATGGCAACGAAGGTTACAAATGTTTAGCCAATCACAGAATACAGTATAAGAGACTTATCTCTTCACAAAGAATCAACAGATCTGAGTTGAATCACACAAGAAAATGTAGATCTAACTTCATGAAGCCAGAACCCTAGTTCTCACAACTATTCCAGATTTCACACAAGAAATCACTCATATTCAAGACCAAACTCTCAGAGTATCATATCGAATGAGATGTTCGAAATAATGGCGATTCAGTAAACCCTAGCCACTCATAGAAGATGAACCCTCTTGAAAATGAAAAGCCAAGAAAAATCTCAGGCCAAAGGAAACGTCCAAGCGTATATATATCACCAAGACCAATTGACTTAACCAACAGTTTATTGATGTGCCAAGTATCAGCATCCAGTGTGAAGTTCACTTTATAAATCGCATTTCCATAAAATGATTTTAGCTGAAAATTATGGAAGCACAAAGAACCGGATTCGAGTCACAACAATCTTTACCTTGCTACCATAGTTTTAGCTCATAGTGCAGCCAGGAGCATATCCATTCCCTTATTTCATGTGCTCCAAAAGTACCTGAAACAAAGTTACAATGTATCAATAGATAATATCTTCCGGCAATTTTTAAACTTGTTTAAAGTTATTATCTTGGTCCTCATATCAGAAGGATTAACTTGAGTAACAACCTTCCCAGTTTTCAAAATTCCTTTTGAAATTATATCCCTTATAAAATGATATTTAACATCTATGTGTTTAGTTCTATCATGAACATGGGGTTTTTACTTAGATGTGTGGCACTTTGGTTATCTGAAACTAAAGTTGTATTTTCATCAACAAAACCAAGTTCTTTTAGTAATCCACTTAGCTAAATTCCTTCTTTAAAGGCATCAAAAGCAGCAATATATTCTGTTTCAGTAGATGATAAAGCTATAATCTTTTGAAGTTGAGATTTCAACTAATCACGGTACCACATAAGGTAAAGAAATAGGATGAAGTTGATTTCCTATTATCCCTATTACCAGCAAAATCTGAATCAGTAAATCCCTTTAAAGTTACCCGTTCTTTATTCAACTTAAACATGAGACCATAATTGGATGTCCCTTTTAAGTATCTTAAAAGCTATTTCAAAGCATTCCAATGTTCTTCCCCAGAATTACTCATAAATCTGCTAAGTATACTAATACTAAAAGCAAGATCAGGTCTTGTGCATACCATCAAATACATTACAAATTCAATCACATTATCATAAGGTACATTTAACATTCTATCATATTCTTCAACAGTTTTAGGGCAAAAATCAGAAGAAAGCTTGAAATGATTTGCTAAAGGTAAAGTAAC